>NC_136974.1:27920688-27930688 GCF_032717465.1 Coenobita brevimanus
AAACTGACATTCAGCCAAAATATTCATCTCTTCCAGATATTTTATCCATCTGTCTTTCAGGATTCTTTCACACAATTTTGCGACCATGCTGGTTAGAGACACTGGTCTATAATTCAGTGGTTCTTCCCTGTTTCCTCCCTTGTAAATTAGTACCACATTTGCCCTCTTCCATTCTTGCGGCACTTTCCCCTCTTCCAGTGAGCATACAATTAAGCTGTGAATTTTATCCGCCAGTTGTTCTCTGCATTCCTTCAATACCCAATTAGAAATTCCATCAGGTCCTGGGGCTTTCCTTACATCTTGAGTTTCCAGTAATTTATACACTTCCTGTACCTCCACTTTTATATCTTTTATCACCGGAACATTTCTAATCACTCCTTCCCCTTCCACAAGCTCCTTTTCTTTAGTGAAAACTGACTGGAAACGTTTGTTCATTATTTCAGTTTGCATTGCCGCATCCTTATAGACCTCTCCTTCTACTTTCAGTTTGGTGATTCCTCCCTTTTGATTCAGTTTGCCATTAACAAAACTATAAAACAGTTTGGGTTCATCCATGCATTTGTCTATTATACCTTTTTCAAAATTCCTTTCTTCTTCTCTGCGTATATTAGGTAAATACTTAAATACAGTATTTGGAATACTTTGACAAAGAGGTGGTGCATGAGAAAAACATTCATGTGTGTAAAGGTAGACTTGATAAATGTGGATATGGAGACAGGACAACACGAGCATTGCTCAATTCCTGTACACTACAAATAGGTAAATACAGCCGGGGCCACACTGATCCACAAGGGGTGCTGCTGACTCCTCTTAGTGGCAAAAGGCAAAACTGCAAACGGTTGGCTCCCTCTGTTCAAATTACTGGAACTTTTGGGTAGCATCATATGTACAGTACATATATATATATATATATATATATATATATATATATATATATATATATATATATATATCATCTCATCAGCTGTTTGTGTGTCCACTGCAGGACCGGCCTATCCCTACCGAAGTGGGGACGATACAGCCAATGTATCTCTACCAAGTGACTTAGGCTGTCTAGTAGAGATTGTATGTAGGGTGAGAAGTGCTTGTAAGTGTAATTAAAGTGTTGTAGTGGCTTTGGATGTGTGCGTAGTCAGTGAACCAATTGTAATCGGCCCGTGCAACCCAACTGGGTGCAAGCATACTTTATAGTATGCGACACTGGTTCAACCACAGTACCCCTTGTGTCCGCCAATGCAGTATGTTGCCAGAAGAACGCTCCCAAAGTTTATTACCCTGGCGGGGCCGAACCCTCGTTCTTCAGTTTACGAATGCACACATTTTACCACTACCACAGAGGCTCCATATATATATATATATACAGTAATCCCTCCAATATCTGACGTAATAGAGCCATAGGGATGTCCGGATAGTGGTCCTGTCCGGATATTGGGCCCCAGCCTTCTGGACTTGTACTTATGGACCCTAACTCAGAAAAACACCTATCCAGCTCCCTCTGGACATGCATAGCACCTATTTAAGACCCAAATCACACCAATAAGGGACATAAAAGACTGAAATAAATGCAAAAGAAACATAAAATGAGTTTTTTGAGGTAGGTTCATACAATATTCAATATTCTGGGTACTTACAAGTCCCTGGCTCCTGGACTGGTAGTTATGGACCCTAACCTAGCCTAACTCAGAAAAACACCTCCCTACTGCACATGCATAGCACCAAAGACAGCATATTCACACCAATAAGGGACATAAAAGAGTGAAATGAGGTGTTTGAGGTAAGTATAGTATGGAAAATACAGTAGAGTTCAGTATGAAACATTCTGCCTACTTACAGCAAGTCCATGGCCATCTCGATGAATAACCGCCTCCTCTCAGACTCTGACAGTAAGAAGGATTTCCTGAAGCACTTGCAGTACACAGTTCATGAAGTCTAGCACTGAACCTAGTCATTCGCACTCAGAAGTCCATTCTCTTCACACTGCGCATTCTTGTCTTACTTATGCTCGATTGTAACTTAATAAGTGTTGCACTCTGCACTTTCAGTCTTTCCACTCTTAAAACCATTTTCTAAACCAAAAACACACAAGTTAATTTACATTAAATTTAGTCCAAAAATTGTTTGTCTTTTCACTCACAACTGTAAATCCTTAACACAATGCACTGTTTTTTTCACTGCACAACACTGTAAATTCCCGTGTGGTCTAGTGGAGAAGTTCTTGGCGTCTAATCACTGTCAGAGTCTGAGAGTAGCACAGGGAGGTGACCTAGGGGTGCGTCGCTGGGTTGTGGTGATGGCGTACCCACTTCTGAAGACAGATGCCAACTCATTTCAAGCGGTGACTCCACTGTGGCTGACATGCTGGGCTGTGGCTCGGTGCATGAGGGCCTGTCTTGGGGAGGCAACGGAGTGGAGCCAGGGCTGGGCACAGCAGGGGTCACGGGCCTGAAAAAGCTGTCAATGGTTGATTGACTCAAGGAACGACGATTCTGACTATTTATGATGCGCTGCCTGAAAGCACGCACTTCCTCCACAAGTCCCAAGGGCCCCATCTCCCTGTCGCAGTCTGGGTGTTCCAGGTAGTCCAGAACAAACTCTAGGTGTTCCCGGAGTGCGCTCAGCTTAGGGATGGCTGGAGTTGTGTCATGCTGAGAGGAGTCCGCATCATCGTCGCCGTCCTCGTCGGAATCTTCAAGCTGGGTACTGACACCTGCAACTGAAGATGCGATCTCGATATCAGACAGGGTCTGATTCCCAGGATCGCCCTCGTCGTCATCCAACCACTCACGCACATCGTCCACATCAACATCATCGCCGTGCGTATGTAGACGTGCATGGAAGTCATCCACGTCGAAACCTAGGAAATCGTACTCCGCATCCGTTCCGAGAAGCAAACGAGACCAACCATTTTCTAGAGTCTTGACAGGGACTTCCTTCCATGCACTGGCCCAGTTGTAGATTGCAGACTTGATGTTGTAGCGGCGAAGGTTTTCCAAAGTCCGCTGGCCTCGCGTGTCCCGTCCCTCCCTGCGCTCGTCCTTGTCCTCGAGAACAACCATCACCTCATCCAGGAACTTCCGGTGGTATAGGCTCTTCGTTGCCACGATCACTCCTTGGTCCATTGGTTGGATGAGAGCAGTAGTATTACAGTAGTGCACCAACTTTCGCTACAGCAGGATTCGCAGAATCCACTTTCGCGGCATGCACCAAATATTCCCTAACTTCCACTTTCGCTTGAAAAAAATCGATTTTCGCTCATAAATTTTGGGTTTGGGACAATATTTTGAACTTTGAATTTCCTGCACCGCCCGCCCGCAACCCACAGCCATCTTGAATGACGTCATGTCAACACTCTGTCCACCCATTCCCGCCATTGTGTACGAGCGTGCTAGCTCCAGTGCCATAGAGGATCTTAACCTGGATGAAGATTTCGATGGATTTGTTCAAGAGAACCTAGCACAAAGGGAAATTCAGCACAGAGTGGAAGTGTTGCATCAAGTTGCATCTGAGGAGGCAGAGAGAGAGAGTGGTAGCGAGGCAGCAAGAGGTGGCGCCAATACGTCTGGCGTGGCTAAATAAGCCCGCCACGCGCCTCGGATACTTACCCCCAACATCCATTAAACACCTCAACCTGGTCTCTGTGGTATGTTTCTCCTCATATAATGTGTACTGCACAGTTTTTATTGTTTGTATCTCACAATGCAATATACAATAGTGATTTGATGTACTGTATTGCAAGTGAAAATGAAAATCTGATGTTACTTTAGGATAACCGGGAACCAATTAGCCTTTTTGCCATAAAGACAATGCCCCAACTTTCACTAATTCCACTTTCGCGCATTATTTTTGGACCCAATTAGGCACGAAAATTGGTGCCCCACTGTAGGTGGCAAAACATGCACCTAATGCGGCCATTCTCAGCTACCAAGTCCTTGTTTCACGGGTGGGCAGGTGCATTGTCGAGGAGAAGGAGGGCCTTTACCTGGTCGCGTGGGATTCCCAGTTTCTCCGTCTGGTAATATATGACGTCCTTGATGAAATGGCGGTGGAACCAGTCTTTGAAGATTTGGGCTGTGAACCATGCCTTCAGAGAATGGTACCAGACGACAGGAAGGACATCCATCACCCCACGAAGACACTGAGGCTGCTTTGCACGACCAACAATAACGGGCTTAAGCCGGTGCATGCCGTTAGCATTGGCACAACACAAAGCAGATATCCGTTGCTTGGAGAGCTTGCGGCCAGGTACACACTTCTCCGTCTCCTCGGCTAGAGTATTCGTTGGCAAACAGTGATAGAATAAACCAGTTTCGTCAGTGTTGTAGACTTGACTGAGACTGAGGCCCTCCCTGTCGATCAAGCCCTTCACCTTGTGCCGAAACTCGTCAACTCCATCCTCGTTAGCGTCCAAAGCTTCGCCATGAGACTTATAGTTGGTAAGGCCATGCCATAACTTAAACGCGAAGAGCCAACTCTCGGATGCCTTGAAGTCTAGGGCGTCGTGAAGCCTGACGAACTTCACAGCAGCAGCCTTCAGCTCCGTACCACGTACCATCACACCAGCAGCACATTGCTGTCGATACCAAGTTAACGTGGAGCAGTCGACTTCAGCAAACTTGGGAGTAAACATCACCTTCCTCTCCATGTTGCGCTTGCTTCTCAACAAGAAGTCAGCCGTGTACTGCATGAGTTTGTCTCGGGATCTCTTAATATCAAACAAAGTAGATCGGGCCAGGTTAAACTGGCGGAGGATGCGTGAAGAAGACCATCCCGCATCTACTTTCTCCAATATCTCCCGCTTCTTCTCCAGAGTCAACACCACTTTCTTCCTCTTCTCAGGCGGCGGGGCCATCATCACACACACGAGGGAGAGGCACAAGAGTAGCAAGAGTGCCTGCAGCAGGTAAAACACCACCACAAAAGTGAGCACATGGGCAGCCATGACGACGAGCATTCACTCGCGACAAGAGACAGGCGGAAAGTGGGGAGGATGCAGGGGTGCTCTAGCGGACGTAGGAGGAATGATGCGCCACAACAAAGCTGTCCTGCCCCCGCGCGCCAAGTTCAAATTATGGGCGGGAAAAAATATATATATATATATTTTTTTTTTTTTGAATTTTTTGCGGTTTTTGGACCATTTTGGGAATATTGGATCCCGGGACAATTATGTCCGGTCAGTGGGGATGTTCGGATAGTGGGCGTTCAGATATTAGAGGGATTACTATATATATATATATATATATATATATACTTGTATATATATATATATATATATATATATATATATATATATATATATATATATATATATATATATCTACTGGTAAAATATAATATATGATAGAATACTCATTGATAGGGTTAGGCATATGACAGAAGAGCTAGTTGGAGAAGAACAAGGGGGATTTAGGAAGGGAAAAGGGTGTGTAGATCAGATATTCGTTCTAAGATGTTTAGTGGAGAAGTATCTAGAGAAGGGAAGGAAAGTGTATGCTGCCTTCATGGACTTGGAGAAAGCTTATGACAGAATAGATAGGCAAGGTATGTGGAAAGTGTTAAGAATATATGGAGTGCAGGGGAAATTGTTGAGTGCTGTGAAGAGTATGTACGAGGGAGCTAGGGCTACGGTGCGAGTGGATGGTGAGCTGAGTGAGTTCTTTGATCTCAATGTGGGACTGAAACAGGGGTGTGTAATGTCTCCATGGCTGTTTAATATATATATGGATGGGGTTGTAAAGGAGGTGCAAGGTAGGGCAGTGGATGTGGGGCTGGCCCTAATGAATGAGGGTGAGATTTGAAAGCTTCCGGTGTTGCTGTTTGCTGATGATACAGTATTGTTGAGTGAAGATGAATGGGAGTTGCAAGATTTGGTGAATGAATTTGGGACAGTGTGTAGGAGGAGGAAGCTGAAAGTTAATGTAAACAAAAGTAAAGTTATGGTGTTTGAGAGGAATGAAGTCACAGAGTGTGCAGTGAGGTTGGATGGTGAGGATATGGAGAATGTGAGTGCATTCAAGTACTTGGGTAGTGTGATGAGTAAGGATGGAACTTTGGGGGATGAAGTACGTGAAAGGGTACAGCAGGGAAGAAAAGTTGTTGGTACACTGAAAGCAGTGATGAGAAATAGGGAGGTGAGTATGGAAGTTAAGAAGTCACAGCATGATGGTATTGTGATCCCTACCCTGACGTATGGAAGCGAGGCGTGGACCTTGCAAGAGGGGAACAAGTCAAGAGTGAGAGCAGTGGAAATGAGTTACTTGAGAGGAGCATGTGGAGTGACGTGGAGGGACAGGTTGACAAATGAAGAAGTGAAGGAACATTGTGGGGTAGATGTGGATGTGGTTGAGAAGATTAGGAGAAATACACTGCATGTGGAGAGAATGGAGAATGAAAGACTGACTAAGAGGGTGTATGTAGGTGAGGTGGAGGGAGGGGTAGACCGAGGATGAGGTGGAGGGATGGAGTTGAGAGGTATATGAGGGAGAGGGGGTGAGTTGGGGGGAGGGTAGTCAAATGGTGGGTGACAGTGACTTGGAGGCGTTCTGTCTGCGGCCACCCTTTGCGGGATTAGGGCGTTGGGCTATAGATAGATAGATAGATAGATAGATATACACACAGTATATATATATATATATATATATATATATATCATTTTGTTTCGTTTTTAAAGGCTCCAGCATGCTTGCATGTGTTGGCCTTGGTCACCTAATGGCGGCTTTCCATGCTGCACGATCCATTGCAGTCTCCCTGTTCAGTCTCTTAACTCTGAGGTCACACTTAATGACCTCGTCCCATGTCTTTCTCGGTCTACCCCTCATAACCCCACCCCCAATATTAACACTTCTCACCTTCCTCACCCAGTTATCATCCCCCATCCTCTCCACATGTCCAAACCATCTCGATCTACCTCTCCTCATCACAACACCAATACACTCCAGTCCCATCCTACCTCTCAACTCTTCCAACGTAAACCCAGCCCCTCCAGGCCTTGGATGCATGGACGCACTGCTTATCCACCTAATCATTGTCATTTCTCTACGTCTGAGCCGGCGAATATCTTCCTCCTTCACTGCCCAGGTCTCACTACCATACAGCATTACACTCCTAACACATGCTGCATACAAAGACCCCTTAGCACGTAGGGAGAGTCCTCTCAATGTCAGGAGAGGCAAGAGCTCCCTGAACTTCTTCCAACCACTTCTCACCCTAGCCACAGAGCTAGCTCCAGCCCCACCTCCAACACACAACATGTCTCCCAAATAACAAAACTCTTCCACACACTCTAGAGATTCACCAGCAAGTTCAATCCTTTCATGTCTGACAATCTCCACCTGCTCACCCCGACACGCCGTACACATAAAATCAGCATTATCTTGCAGTCTACCTCTGATACCACTACATCTCTTATGCACCCATTTATCACACACACTGCACAAGATGGAATTACTTCCCACGCCCTTGTGGCAAACTGCACATGGCCACTCTCCCTCGTCTTTGACAGTACCGCCACCAACCCTAGATGTCATCACTTTTGTTTTATCTGCATTTACCCTTAAACCCCTGTGCCCCATACCATCTCTCCACTTCCTAAACCTTTCCTCTGCCTCCCTTTCGTTCTCTGCAATCAACACCAAAGCATCAGCATACAACTCCCATGGGAGCCCATTTCTAAAGTCACGTGAAAGGGCTTCAAGTACCACGATAAACAACATGGGACTCAAGACTGACCCCTGATGCACACCAGCATTCACGGAAAATTCGTCACTCAAATCTCCATTCACTCTTACCTGGGTGTGAGCACCCACATATATATATATGTCTTCTCAACAAAGAAGACTACCAACACAAACTGGATGCTATTCTCTGTGACAATACCAAATTCCAGCAGATTTCCCGTGATCCAACAGAAACTCTCAAGAAGAAAATCAATCGAGTTATTACTGTAAACAACGCATGCCGAGACTCACCACACCTCACCCCCATAGTTGGACAGTATGCTCCAGGGTACATCTACGGTAATGTAAAAACCCATAAAACCAACAACCCACTCCGTCCCATCATCTCCCAGGTAACCACACCAACGTATACAACAGCGAGACAAGTAAATCAAATCATTACACCATACATTCCAGCGAAGTTTTCCCTGAAGTCCACAGACCAGTTCATAGACATTATCTGCTCTACTCGACCCAGCGTTCTCTTGGCTTCGTTAGATGTTGAAAGCCTCTTCACTAACGTACCAGTAGACCAAACTATACAGATAATTTTAGAAAATGTGTATCACCACCCAACCCTGTGCCCACCTAAGATCTCAACCCACAACTTGGAAACATTACTGAGAGCATGCACCACCGAAGCTCCCTTTCGCAGCCCAGACGGTAAGCTGTATCAGCAGGTTAACAGAGTCAGCATGGGTTCACCCCTGGGCCCAACATTTGCTGCCTTTTACATGTGTCACCTAGAAAACAAAGTGTTAGAAGATACCAACCTGCGTCCAACCACGTATTGTCGCTATGTTGATGATATCTATGTGGTCGTTAGAGACGAAAACCACCTTAAACAACTAAGAACTGCCATGGAACATAACTCAATATTAAAATTTACTTATGAGATAAGTGCAAACAACAAAATCCCTTTTCTTGATGTATTAATAGAAGAGGAGAATGGTAACTATAAAACCTCCGTATATCGTAAAGCTACGGACTTGGGTAGATGCCTTAATGCTGTGAGTGAGTGTCCGCAGCGGTACCAATTGTCAGTTATCAGGTCATACTTACGTCGTGCTCATAGGAACTGCTCATCGTGGGAACTCTTCCACTCAGAAGTAACTACATTAAAGCAGATCTTAATTAACAATGGTTATTCCAATCAAATAGTTGACAGAGAAATATGTCAATTTATTTCAAAACAAGTCTCAACCACAAATGACCAACCGCTTCCCCATACTGTTACCCACAATGTGTATTATGGTAATCAGATGTCCCCTGCTTATAAAACTGATGAACGTGTACTTAGAGAGATTGTGACCCGTAACACATCATGTGTTATCCCCTCAGACAAGCTCAGTTTAATTATTTACTATAAAAACAGGAAAGTTAGCAACATGATTATGAAAAACAACACAGCTCAACAAACCAACAAACTTCAACATACCAATGTAGTTTATGAATTCACTTGCCCACACGAAGGTTGTAAACTTCGTCACATGAAATATATTGGTATGACCACAACCACACTAAGCAGACGTTTAACCATGCACCTACAATCCGGTTCTATAAAGATCATATGACTCAACATCACACATCAATAAGCAGACAAGTTCTAATAGAAAATACTAATATAATAAAAAAATGTCATGACCACATTAGACTGCAACTGGCAGAAGCACTTCTAATACGTGAAAACACGCCGGCCATAAACAACCAAACTACCGGACTAGATCGTACCCTCAAACTGTTTAAATACACAAAGGCCCGACCACAAGCAGCGACAATTACAAATGAACATTACACACACAATAACACAACTGGCAACACTACACAGCCACAAACACCCACTCACCCATACAACCTTCGCAGTCAACCACGTAGCTCATAGCTGACTACACCTATAAGGTTTGTCTCTTTTATCCATACATTTTTAAATGTAGCTCATACTTGACTTCACCTAAAGGGTTTGTCTCTTTTATCCATACTCTTGTAACTCTACACTGTTATTAGTCGTTGTTGTACATTTCAGTATATATATTGTATAGGTTTATGTTGTATATGTCATGTTTTATAGTGTATTGTATCTATATTACAGTCACTGATGATGTGTAAGGATACACGAAACGTCCTACGAAAAATGAAAATAAATAATTAATAAAATATACTTATGACATGGATCTTGGACATATTATCTACAACCTGAATCATAGTGTAAAACAATGTGTAAGAAAACTCGAAAAGATCAACAGAAAAATAGTGAACAATGGCTACGCCTTGGTCTTTAATGATTTTTG
>NC_136974.1:27933188-28093188 GCF_032717465.1 Coenobita brevimanus
AGGAATTGATGGAGTGTGTGGTGAAATGCTTAGGTATGGGGGTGAGATTGTTGTGGAGTGGATATGGAAGTTGTGTAGATTGGCTTGGGAAGAGGGAAGGGTTCCAGAGGACTGGAAATCAGGTATAATTGTTCCTCTGTACAAAGGAAAAGGGGATAGAGAAGTATGTGGTAACCATAGGGGTATTTGCCTTCTTAGTGTGACTGGTAAAATATATGGTAGAATACTCATTGATAGGGTTAGGCATATGACAGAAGAGCTAGTTGGAGAAGAATAAGGGGGATTTAGGAAGGGAAAAGGGTGTTTAGATCAGATATTTGTTCTAAAAAGTTTAGTGGAGAAGTATCTAGAGAAGGGAAGGAAAGTGTATGCTGCCTTCATGGACTTGGAGAAAGCTTATGACAGAATAGATAGGCAAGGTATGTGGAAGGTATTAAGAATATATGGAGTGCAGGGGAAATTGTTGAGTGCTGTGAAGAGTATGTACGAGGGAGCTAGGGCTACGGTGCGAGTGGATGGTGAGCTGAGTGAGTTCTTTGATCTCAATGTGGGACTGAAACAGGGGTGTGTGATGTCTCCATGGCTGTTTAATATATATATGGATGGGGTTGTAAAGGAGGTGCAAGGTAGGGCAGTGGATGTGGGGCTGGCCCTAATGAATGAGGGTGAGATTTGGAAGCTTCCGGTGTTGCTGTTTGCTGATGATACAGTATTGTTGAGTGAAGATGAATGGGAGTTGCAAGGTTTGGTGAATGAATTTGGGACAGTGTGTAGGAGGAGGAAGCTGAAAGTTAATGTAAACAAAAGTAAAGTTATGGTGTTTGAGAGGAATGAAGTCACAGAGTGTGCAGTGAGGTTGGATGGTGAGGATATGGAGAATGTGAGTGCATTCAAGTACTTGGGTAGTGTGATGAGTAAGGATGGAACTTTGGGGGATGAAGTACGTGAAAGGGTACAGCAGGGAAGAAAAGTTGTTGGTACACTGAAAGCAGTGATGAGAAATAGGGAGGTGAGTATGGAAGTTAAGAAGTCACAGCATGATGGTATTGTGATCCCTACCCTGACGTATGGAAGCGAGGCGTGGACCTTGCAAGAGGGGAACAAGTCAAGAGTGAGAGCAGTGGAAATGAGTTACTTGAGAGGAGCATTTGGAGTAATGTGGAGGGACAGGTTGACGAATGAAGAAGTGAAGGAACGTTGTGGGGTATATGTGGATGTGCTTGAAAAGATTAGGAGAAATACACTGAGGTGGTTTGGACATGTGGAGAGAATGGAGAATGAAAGACTGACTAAGAGGGTGTATGTAGGTGAGGTGGAGGGAGGGAGAGGGAGGGGTAGACCGAGGATGAGGTGGAGGGATGGAGTTGAGAGGTATATGAGGGAGGGGGGGGTGAGATGGGGGGAGGGTAGTCAAATGGTGGGTGGCAGAGTGACTTGGAGGCGTTTTGTCTGCGGCCACCCTTTGCAGGATTAGGGCGTCAGGCTATAGACAGATAGATAGAGTTTGAAATTGCCACGCGGCACCGAACAGCTGTTTACACCATGGCCCCTTCACCCTTCCCCTCCTCCCCCCTCCCCTGTCAGGGTTGCTATTTGGGATTTTTCATTACCAAATGTGGGCCAATTTGGTAATGAAAAATTCGTTTGGTAATGAATCAGAATAATGCATTACCAAACAGATTTTTCACATGTATGAGGATACACAGGGTGGAGATTGTGGATTGTTTGCTCACTCTTGATTAATCTGCTAGCCTACATAGCGTGAAAATAATCAACATGTTGTTAATTATAAGGAGAGTGTTTACATGTATTTCCACTTGTATATATACTGTAATTAGTAAAGAATATAATGCTAACTTTACAAATTTGGTAATGAAAATTGAGGAGTTTGGTAATGTGGCCGTTGCGATCTGGCAACTTTCTTTTCCCTTCATCAACAGTTACTGCCTAACTCTGATCGAGAGTAGATGCTTATCGCAACGGATGCCACAAGTGCTCATTTTTTGTGAATAAACAGTGAATTAACTGCAATACCTCGCCACTAGACCACACGGAAATTTACGGTGTTGTGCAGTGTTAAGAAATTAGAATTTAGAGTGCAAAGGATTAACTGTGGAGTGCAAATTGGTGGTTCAAACTGGTGGCTGAATCTGGCATGGTGCAGTTAAGAACAATGTGCAGTGTTAAACAATTATAACTCACAGTGTAAAGAACTAAGTGCAGCACAACACTGGATTACTGCATGTGCTTCAAGATCATTTTCACCACTGCAAAAAACCTTAGAAAAGGCAGCCACAAACATGCTGTAAGTACCCTGGCTGAGGTACAGTCACTTCTAATTCCGCATTCTTTGGTTCCTTTTCATTCATTTCATGCTTTATGTCCATTACTGGTGTGAATAGGGTCTTAAATAGGTTTAAATAGGTGCTATGCATGTCCAGTAGGGAGTTATTTAGGTGCCATTCAAAGTTAGGCTGGGTTAGGGTCATAAGTACCAGTCCCGCAGGCAGAGGCCCACTTTCCGGACGGGACCTCTTTCCAGACGTGCCTTTGGCTCTGTTACATTGGATAGTGGAGGGATTACTGTATACTGATTATATATATATATATATATATATATATATATATATATATATCTATACTATATATATTTTATATATATATATATATATATATATATATATATATATCTATCTATCTATCTATTGCCAGACGCCTCAATCCCGTTTGGGGTGGCCACAAACAAATTGCCTCCACGTCGTCCTGTCCCCCGCCATTTCACTGCCTTGCTCCCAACTCACACCCCTCTCTCTCATATACCTCTCCACCCCATCCCTCCATCTCATCCTCGGCCTCCCCCTCCCTCTTCCCCCCTCTACCTCACTCACATACACTCTCTTCATCAGTCTTTCACCCTCCATCCTCTCCACATGGCCAAACCACCTCAGTGTGTTCCTCATAACACTTCCTACCACATCCACATCCACACAACAACACTCCTTTATGTCCTCATTCGTCAGCCAGTCTCTCCATGTGACTCCACAGGCTCCTCTTAAATAACTCATTTCCACTGCTTTCACCCTTTATTTGTGTCATTCCAACAATGTCCAAACTTCACTTCCATACGTTAGAGTTGGTATTACAATACTGTACTGTCATGTAGTAACTTTTTCACTTCCATGCTCACTTCCCTGTTTCTTATCACTGCTTTCAAAGAACCAGCAACCTTTCTTCCCTGCTGTACCCTTTCAAGCACTTCACCCTCCAAACCTCCATCCTTACTCATCACACTACCCAAGTACTTAAACGTACTCACATTTTCCAATTCCTCACCATCCAACCTCGCTGTACATTCACTGACTTCACCTCTCTCAAAGACCATCACTTTACTCTTCCCTTCATTCACCTTTAGATTCTGTTTCTTGCACACACTCCCAAACTCATCCACCAAGCCTTGCAGCTCCCCTTCGTCTTCACTCAACAACACAGTATCATCTGCAAACAACAGTACAGGGAGTTTCCAAACACTATCCTCTCTCTCCAGGGCCACTCCAACATCCACTATCCTACCTTGTACCTCTTTTATTACCCCAGCCATGAATAGATTGAACAACCATGGAGACATGACACATCCCTGTTTCAACCCAACCTCCAAAGAGAAAAATTCACTTAGTTCACCATCCACACGCACTGCAGCCTTAGCACCATCATACATACTCTTCACAGCATTCAACAACGTTCCATCTACTCCATATATTCCTAATACTTTCCACAATCCTTGTCTCTCCACCCTGTCATATGCTTTCTCCAAATCCATGAAAGCCGCATACAACTTCTTTCCCTTCTCTAGAAACTTTTCCACTAAAGATCTAAGAATGAATATCTGATCAACACAACCTCTTCCCATCCTAAAGCCTCCCTGTTCTTCTCCAACTAATTCCTGTGTTCTTTCTCTAACTCTGTCAATAAGTATCCTACCATACTCTTTACCTATTATACTAAGAAGACAGATGCCCCTATGATTACCACACACTTCTTTTTCCCCTTTTCCTTTGTACAAGGGAATAATTATACCTGACTTCCAATCCTCTGGGACTCTACCTTCCTCCCAGGCCAATCTGCACATCTTCCACATCCATTCTACTACTATCTCTCCCCCATGCTTCAGCATTTCACCACACACTCCATCAATTCCTGGGGCTTTCCCCATTTTGACTTTCTTCATTGCTTCCACAACTTCAATCCTACTGATTTCTTCTGTCTTCTCACCTCCCTCCTTCTCCCAGCCATTCCCCAGCCACTTATACTCGTATTACTTCCATCCTGTATGTTCAACAATTCCTTAAAGTGTTCTCTCCATCCGTTCACTTTTTTTTTCCCTTCTCCACTAATAATCTACCATTTTTATCTTTCACTCCCCTGCTAACCTCACTTCCACCCTGTCTTACTCTCTTCACCTCTTTCCAGAACATCTTCTTACAGTCCCTCCACCTTACACTCAAATTCCTTCCAAATTCCTCATCCACTCTCTTCTTACTCTCTCTTACTAATCTTTACACCTCTTTCTTTCTACATATAACTCTCTCTTCCTCCTCTGAACTTCTTCCACGCCCCTATTTCTCATCCATTCATTGTATGCTTTCTTCTTTTGTGCCACAGTCTGTCTCACCTCTTCACTCCACCACGCTGTTCCTTGCACCCCCCTCCGTCTTCTCTTCCTCCCACACACCACATCACATGCTGCACATATTTCTTCTGTAAATATCCTGCACACACCTTCCACGTCCCCCATCTGCTTCAATTCATATTTGCCCAATCGTTCCTCCACTTCTCTCTTATACTCTGCCTTTTTCTCATCCTTTTGTAACCTTTCCACTCTCCTTGCAACTACTCCTTCCTCTTGTCTTTCCCTTCTTCTATTCCTCCATCTTACTTGTATCCTAATTCTGGCCACCACCAAGTAGTGGTCAGAAAGTCCACTCCCCCAACCTCTATAAGCTCTTGCATCCATTGCACATCTTTGCATCCTTTCATCCACACACACATAATCAATCATTGCCTTCCTTTCATTCAGTTTACCACCCACCCTCCTCATCACTCGCCATGTATACCTGTGGATCATTTTCTGCCTGAAGAGGGTATTGGCTATCACCAACCCCCTCCCAGCACAAATGTCCACTAACGCACTGCCATTCTCATCTGTCGCAGCAGGCACACCCCACTCACCAACTATTCCATCCACCTTCACATTCTGTACTTTACCATTCATATCACTGATCAAAAACGCTCTTTCATTCCTTCCAAACTTTTCCATGCACACTTCCACATTTGTCCAGAACTCTTCTCTCACTCTGCTAGCACTATCTTGCGTTGGCGCATACACACACACATTCGCCCACATTTGTTTTCCAACTTTCATCCTTAACCACACAATCCTTGACCCAACTGATCCATACTGTCTTATGCTCTTCTTCCATCTTTTACTCGCAATTATACATACTCCTTCCTTTGCCCTCTTATTCTCACCTACTCCTGCACATATACCCCATCCATACTCCCACTCTCTCACACTTTCTCCTCTCCATTTTGTTTCAGTCGTTCCACATACATCCACTTTTGCACCCTCAAGCACCTGGACAATCTTTCTCTCTTTCACCTCATCATTTGCTCCTCTTACATTCCACATAGCCATTACCAAGTCCTTTGTCCGGTCCTAGGTCGTCATCGTTTGGTCAGTCCTTGTCCGAGGCTTCTTGTTTGTTTTTTTAGTTAGTTGTTTTCCGGGGAGGGGCACTAACCTTCCGCCAACCCTTTTAGTCGCCATTTACGACAAGCAGGGATACTGGGGGAGTATTCTTGAAAAAAACCCTACCCCCAGGGGGGGGGTATATATATACACACAGTATATGTATATGTATATATGTACAGTATGTGTATGTATTACATATACAGTATATGTACAGTGGAATCACCTAAATCACAGTCTTATGGGACTGGCCACTAGCTATGATTTGAAAATTTCGCGATTTCGAAATAACTAATCTCATGGGGAAAATTACTTATAGGTCTGTCATCTCAGTAGTGGTAGGTGGGGGTGCTCACCATCCACTCACTCAATGTAGTGCTGCTCTCAGGTGTCTACACTTTCCTCTCCTCCCTCTTTTCCTTGTGTATATATATATATATATATATATATATATATATCTATATCTATACACAGTATATGTATATGTATATATGTATGTATATGTATTACATATACAGTACAGTATATGTACAGTGGAATCACCTAAATCACAGTCTTATGGGATTGGCCACAAGCCGCGATTTGAAAATTTCTCGATTTTGAAATAAGTAATCTCATGGGGAAAATTACTTATAGGTCTGTCATCTCAATAGTGGTAGGTGGGGGGCGCTCACCATCCACTCACTCGATGTAGTGCTGCTCTAAGGTGTCTGCCCTTTCCTCTCCTCCCTCTTTTCCTTCCTTCCTCTTCTGTCTTTCTTTACTTCATGCTTTCCTCATCCTTCTGCCTACAGGTGACTTTACACTCCCTCTTTTGTCTGTCTTTCCTTCATTCTTTCCTGTTCCTTCTGCCTATGGGTGACTCTACATTGGGTGACAAGCCAAATGGTTTCCTGTTCACCAGGAAACCATTTACTATGCTGGGTGGTAAACATATAACCAGATTATGGCACCTGGTGGTTTAACAGCACTCCAATTAAATTTAGCCAGTGAAGGTTTATATCCAAGGGGTGGTTGGGGTTATTGCTCACATAATGCCACTGAGGGATGAGTGAGGCTGGTCACTCTCATCTTAAATGTTGGGACCAACTTGCCTAGCCCTGGGCTCTTACGCTCCTCGTGGGGCAACGTAGGATTGGTTGATGGATGGATGGATGGATGTCATCTCAGAAAAGTTGCCTCCCCTATTCCCAAACCCCAAACATCAGACTGGTCACTAGCAAATACTAAAAATGTTCATGCTTGGCCTGGGAAGGAAGTGCTGTGATTGGCTTATAGCAAGTGCTATAATTGAACATGATTTGTTTAGTAATTGCATTGCTTGACTAAGATTGGTTATGCCCAGCTAAATGCACAGACTTGAGGTAATGGTGCTGCATATTACACATGGCTTTGGAAAATCATCACTTTTGATGGGTTCATCCATGAATTACGTGTCATTTCTGCGATTTACTGATTTTGCAAACTTGCATAATGTTACCGCTTTTTACAAATTCGCTATTTAGAAACATACAATTTTGGAGATTCCACTGTATATACTTAAACTCCAGTTTACCGATGCAGTTGGTTAAGTAAAAACCCATCGCTAGGCAGAGAATTGTATCTTGGGGTATTTTTAACGTTTAAAGTATGGGAATGCGTTCTTGAGACATGAGTTTCCCCCCTCAACCAAGGCTTAAATCCACCCAAATGAGCCAATTTAAATGGCCTAGTGACTGTAAAATAAGCTGACCTAAGCCTAAAATGAGTGTCTGTCTCGCTTGTACCCAGTCAAGGTCACTGGAGAATGCAGTCTCTGAATAGTATTCAGACTCGGTAGAGAAGAAGCAGCAGCATTGTACAGAATACAATCCCACCATCAGACAGACCCAGGCCAATTAGATAAACATCTGTTATGCATAATAACAATGTATGAATGACACAGAATTGTCCAAGGTGCGAATTGTTGTGATGGGGAATCGTTGATGTTTTGATGGGGAATTTTCGTGACGGGGAGTGCAATAGATGATGGGATTGGGATATCCCTTTCAACGGCTCTTCCTTATGTTGTTTTAGTTACTGTTCTGGTTGCTGAGCTCCTTTATTTTCTTCGCTTATTTTCCAACATTTGTTTAGAAATTCCTTTGTATACAAAGCCCTTTGAACAGGCGGAACGTAAACACATGATTATCAATGTCACAGTTTTCGTCAGTTCAGGCAATATTTATTCTTTAAAGCTTTCATAATTATTAATATTTATTTAAAATTATTATTATTTATTCCATGATAGGTTAGAGAACATTACTTAGACTGTGGGTTAGATGTTGTGACAGAGAATCGTTGATGTTTTGACGAGAAATTCTCTTGACGGGGAATACAATCGATTATGCGATCGGGATAGCCATGTCAGTGGCCCCTCTTTACATTGTTTTAATTACTGTTCTGGTTGCTGAGCTCCTTAATTTTCTTCTCTCTTATTTTCCAACATTTATTTAGAAATCCCTTTGTATTTTCTAGACATTTTCCCTTCAACAACCAGAATGTAAACACATGATTAATCAATGTCACAGTTTCATCAGTGCATGAAGTATTTACTCGTTAAGGCTTTCATGTATTAACCTCTCCATGGCCGCCAGTGTTGAATGATGTTTAGCCGATAAATGGCCTCAGGCGTCATCTGAGCGCGGCCTATAAAAAATGGTAAGAATTTTTGGGAAGTTTTTTTTTTTTTTTTTTTTTTTTTTTTTTTTTAAATGCGAGGAAGAAGGAACCAAAGGCCATGAGCCCGCAGTAACAGTTCCCTCCAAGAGAAAAACAAAATACAATAGAGAGCCAAATTCAAGATCCGATCATTTTGAGATGCCTGGACACACTGCGTTTGAAAGACTGGAGATCATAGGCAGGAGGAAATACAGACAGAGGGAGACAGTTCCAGAGCTGACCTGTTGCATGAATGAAAGACTGGGAGTAACGGTTAACTCTTGCATTAGAGAGTTGGACAGAAAAGGGATGAGAGTTTGCTGCCAGGACGGGTGCTACGCGCCCGTCAGAGGTGGAGGAATGCAAGCAGACAGTTCAGAGGAGCAGTGACCATTAAAGTAGCGATAGAAAAGAGATAAAGATGCAACAGTGCGGCGAAGAGACAGAGGTTGAAGGGAGTCAGTAAGAGGAGGAGAGTTAATGAGACGAAAAGCCTTTGACTCCACCCTATTGAGAAGAGCTGTATGTGGGGAGCCTCCCCACACATGAGAGTTGTACTCCACACAGGGTGGATAAAACCCCTGTATAGAGTCAACAATTGTGCAGGGGTAAAGAAAGAGCGGAGTCGGTTTAGCACACCCAATCTCTTGGAAGCAGATTTTACAAGAGATGTAATATGATCTTTCCAAGATAAGTCCCGAGTAAATGAAACCCCAAGCATGTTCAAGGATGATGCAGGATTAATCTGAATATTATTAAACATTAGTGGGTATACCTGTGGAAGATTTTGTCGGGTTGATAGGTGTAAGAACTGAGTCTTAGAAGCATTAAAGACAACCATATTATTTTTACCCCAGTCAGAGATATGAGCCAAGTCAGACATTAGGTGTGCCATAGCCTCATCCCTTGTTTCTTGAAGTAACTGTTGAGATGGGCGTTATGGGAACCGAATGGAAAGGTGAAGGTGGAGTCATCAGCGTATGAGTGGATAGGGTTAGATGTACAGCTTAGAAGATCATTGATGAATAAAAGGAAGAGAGTTGGTGATAGGACAGAGCCCTGAGGAACACCACTGTTGATAGATCTAGGAGAAGAACGATGGCCGCTCACGACAGCAGCTATAGAACGACCAGAAAGGAAGCTAGCGATGAAGGTACAGATAGAAGGATAGAAACCGTAGGAGGGCAGTTTGGAAATTAAAGATTTATGCCAGACTCGATCGAAAGCCTTTGAGATGTCAAGTGCAATGGCAAAGCTTTCGCCAAAGTCCCGAAAGGAGGATGACCAGGAGTCTGAAAGGTAGGTGAGAAGATCGCCAGTGGAGCGTCCCTGACGGAACCCATACTGACGATCGGAAAGAAGGTTGTGATAGGAAAGATGCCTTAAAATTTTTTTATTAAGAATTGACTCGAAAACTTTTGAAATACAGGACGTTAAAGCAATTGGACGATAGTTGGAGGGTTGGGAGTGGTCACCCTTCTTTGGGACTGGCTGAATGAGAGCAAACTTCCAGCAAGAAGGAAAGGTACAAGTTGACAGACAAAGGCGAAATAGTGAACGAACATTCTTAATGTCTTAAGACTGACCTACACTACACTCCCATACATCCCATCAAGCAGTTCAGAGCCTGCTGCTGTGATGAGTGGATCTTAAGTTTTTTTGCTCATGGCCATGCCCAGACAAGCACACCTACACCCATTATCTCTACCCAGACAGGAAATATCATCTTTCTCCTCCCTTGTGAAACACATCCAACCACCCTGTTTACAATTATAAATAAACACAGGAAGCATTAGGAGAAACACACTGAGGTGATTTGGCCATCTGGAGAGGATGGAGAGTGAGTGACTGACAAGGAGAGTGTATGTGAGTGAGGTGGAAGGGGAGAGAGGGAGGGGAAGGCCAAGGATGAGATGGATGGATGGAGTGGAGAGGTATACGAGAGAGGGGGGTCTGAATTGGGAGCAGGGCAGTGAAATGGCAGGGGACAGGGTGATGTGGAGGCGATTTGTTTATAAGGGATTAAGGCGTCTGGCAATAGACAGATAGACAGATAACGAAAAAGACGTGAAAATAAAAGAAAAATGAATTTTTGTTTGGTATCTTTACCTATTTTCCCAGGTTTGTTGCACTGTTTTGAACCATTTTACGTATTCTTTGCCTTTTACAAGCATAGCAGGAAAGTTATCTGTGTTCACATGATGCTTTTGTGGGTGGAAAGGCCTCCCATCCCTTCCTGCAAATCAGCTCATGTGAGGTGTGAATAGCAGGTCATCTCTCATTTCAACCCTCACTGTCCAGCCAGTACACTGGAGGGATGAAGTTTATCTCATTTACCTCCCTTTTCCAACAAACTCCTCTGCCCAGACTACAAAAATAAGCACAATAAACACCGAAAAATGCAAAATAAATTCATAATACAATTTTTTTTACATTCAAACCTCACATATTATGTACTGAAAAACTTCAAAATACACATATATAGTTGTTTCACACCTTTTCAGCACCATTGACAATGTCTTTTGGTAAAAAAAAGTGCGATGTGTCACTGCAATACCTACATGTGACTAGTATCAGCTGCCTAAATTTATGCAACTTCCGCATTCGATTGCACTCCACAGGATGGGTCTAGCACTGAAATTTGCACAGCCAGGTGCGTCGGAACTTCCTCTTCAGTATGGCAAGAAAAAAAAATCAATTTTTGAAACTTCAGAAACTGGCCTCGGTATTGGCCAGGGGCGTACGTGAAATTCCGGACCCACTGTCACGGAAGGGTTAATATTTATTTAAAATTATTGTTATGTATTCCATGATAGGTTAGATGTTTAGTGGTCAAACACGAAATATTATTCGTTGAGTCTCCTAGTTGTCCACACTGTTCTGTGCCTCGCCTGATAGGCAAGAATCTGTACCCCAAATGAAAATGTGACTAAATCACACTCAACTATGTATAGAAACAGTTTATAAATCAACCTAAACACAAAATTTAAGTCTAAAATATCATCAGAATCGGTGAAAACAAAAATAAAAACCCGTCGCAAAACCAGGGGTAGGTCTACGATAGGCAGGCTATGGTGGTATTTCTATCCCCATCACTTTTCCTGGGTATCACATGTTAGGGTATCATATATTGAGGTTTGTCTGTGTGTGTGTGTGTGTGTGTGTATATATATATATATATATATATATATATATATATATACATACACACACACACACACACACACACACACATACATGGATGGATAGCTAGATCATCATCATCATCATCATCATTATTATCATCATCATCATCAGCCATTACAAGTCCATTGCTGAACAAAGGCCTCCCCCAACTTTCTCCATGAATTCCTTGACAGAGCCATTCTTTGCCACATTTTTCATGGTAATTTCTCTGTCTCATCTCTCTACCTCCTGTCTGGCCTTTTTCTGCTACGCTTGCAATCTCTTGGTGTCCAGTCAGTCAGCCTCTTGTTCCATCGGTTATCCCTTATTCTTGCTACATGGCCTGCCCACTTCTATTTCTGTTCATTTATAACTTCTATAATATCTTTGACTTTAGTCTACTTGCTCACTCAAGTTGATCTTTTCGTGTGCCTTAAAGATATTCTCAACAATGACCTTTCCATTGCTCTCTGAGAATAGATTAATTTATTTTCCATCGATTTTGTCAGATTCCAGGTCTCACAACCATACATCATAGCTGGAATTATGCATTCGTTATATACTTTTCGTTTCATACGAACTGGCAAACAACTTATCATAATGTCTCTATGTTTACCAAAAACTTTCCATCCAATTGTTATGTGTCTTTTTATTTTGCTATCATGATCTTTCGTTAGTTTTAGTATTGCCCCAAGTAATTATACTCCTCGACTTCTTCAAGAATTTCTTCGTTTATTCTGATGGCGCTCTTTGGTGTTTGTGGCTTAAACATTCCTTTAGCTTTATTCCGGTTCATCTTTAGTCTATTTTGTCTCTGCTGTTTCTGAGATTAGGACAGTGTCATCTGCAAATCTTAAATGGTTTAGCTTTTTTCTATTTACATTCACTCATTTGTTTTCCCAATCTTGTTTTCTGAAAATACCTTCTAGGCATCTATCTCTCTCTCTATTGCCAGATGCCTTAATCCCGTAAGGGGTGGCCACAAACAAATCGCCTCCATGGCACCCTGTTCCCCGCCACTTCATTACCCTGCTCCCAGCTCAGACCCACCCTCCCTCATATACCTCTCCACTCCATCCCTTCATCTCCTTGGCCTCCCACTCCCTCTTCCTCCCTCCACCTCACTCATATACTCTCCTCATCAGTCTCTCACTCTCCATCCTCTCCACATGGCCAAATCACCTCAGTGTGTTTCTCCAAACGCTTCCTATCACATCCACATCCACACCACAGTGCACCTTCACATCCTCATTTGTCAGTCTCTCCCTCCTTGTGATTCCACATGCTCCTCTCAAATAACTCATTTCCACTGCTTTCACTCTTGACTTCTGTCCCTTCAACAAGGTCCAAGCTTCACTTCTGTACGTTAGAGGTGGTATCACAATACTGTCACGTAGTAACTTTTTCACATCCATGCTCACTTCCCTGTTTCATATCACTGCTTTCAAGGAACCAGCAACCTTTCTTCTTTGTTGTATCCTTTCAAGCACTTCACCCTCCAAACTTCCATCCTTGCTCATCACTCTACCCAAGTACTTACATGCACTCACATTTTCCATTTCCTCCTAATCCAACCTCACTGTACATTCACTGACTTCACATCTCTCGAAGACTATGACTTTACTCTTCCCTACATTCACCTTTTAGATTCCGTTTCCTACACACTTTCCCAGACTCATCCACCAAGCCTTGCAGCTCCCATTCATGTTCACTTAACACAGTACTGTATCATCTACAAACAACAGAACAGGGAGTTTCCAAACACTGCCCTCTCTCATTAGGGCCACCCCAACATCTACTGCCCTACCGCCCTACCTTGTATCTCATTTATAACCCCATCCATATACAGATTGAACAACCATGGAGACATGACACATCCCTGTTTCAATCCAACCTTCAAGGAGAAAAATTCACCCAGTTTATTATCCTCAACACTGCAGCCTTAACACCCTTATACATACTCTTCACATCATTCAGTAACTTCCCATCTACTCCATATATTCTTAATACTTTCTTGAATCCTTGTCTAGCCACCCTCTCATATGCTTTCTCCATATCCATGAAGGCTGCATATAACTTCTTTCCCTTCTATAGAATCTTTTCCACTAAAGATCTAAGAATGAATATCTTATCTACACAACCTCTTCCCTTCCTGAAACCTCCCTGTTCTTCTTCAACTAATTCCTCTGTTATTTCTCCAACTTTGTCAGTAAGTATCCTACCATATATTTTTCCTATTACACTAAGAAGACAAATGCCCCTATGATTACCACACACTTCTTTTTCCCCTTTTTCTTTGTGCATGGGAATAATTACACCTGACTTCTAATCCTCTGGGACTCTACCTTCCTCCCAGGCCAATCTGCACATCTTCCACATCCATTCTACTACTATCTCTCCCCCATCCTTCAGCATTTCACCACACACTTCATCAATTCCTGGGGCTTTCCCCAATTTGACTTTCTTCGTTGATTCCACAACTTCCGTCCTACTGATTTCTTCCTCTCGTCTCACATCTCCCAGCCATCCCCAGCCACTTATACTCGCATTACTTTCATTCTCTATGTTCAACAATACCTTGAAGTGTTCTCTCCATCCTCTCACTTTTTCTCCCTTCTGCACTAATAATCTACCATTTTTATATTTTTAATCCCCGAGTAACTTCCTTGCTACCCTGCCTAACTCTCTTTACCTCTTTCCAGAACTTTTTCTTACATTCCCTCTACATTACACTCATATTCCTTCTAAATTCCTCATCCACAATCTTCTTACTCTCTCTTACTAATCTTTTCAGCTCTCTTCCTCTCTACTTACAATTCTCTCTTCCATCTCTCATCTTCTTCCAAGCTCCTGTTTCTCATCCACTCACTACGAGCATATGCTTTCTTCTTTTGTGCCACAGCCTGTCTCACCTCTTCATTCCACCATGCAGCTTCTTGCACCACCTTTCATATTTTCCTCACCCCACACACCACCTCAGAAGCTGCACAGATTTCTTTTGTGAATATATGGCACACATCTTCCACGTCCCCCATCTGCTCCAATCCATATTTACCCAATTGCTCCTCCACTTCCCTCTTATATTCTGTCTTTTTCTCATCCTCTTGTAACCTTTCCATTCTCCTTGCATACACTACTTCCTCCTGTCCTCCCCTTGTTCTATTTCTTCATTTCACTTGGACCATAAAGAAAGTCCACTCCCCCAACCTCTATATACTCTTGCATCCATTACACACCTTTACATCCTTTCATCCACACACACATAATCAATCATTGCCTTCCATTCATTCAGTTCACCACCCACCCTTATCATCACTCGCCACATATACCTTTGGATCATTTTGTGCCTGAAGAGGGTATTGGCCATCACCAACCCCCTCCTGGCACAAAAGTCCACTAAAGCACTGCCATTCTCATCTATCTCAGCAGGCACACCCCACTCACCAACTACTCCATCCACCTTCACATATCCTACTTTACCATTCATATCGCCAATCAAAAACACTCTCTCATTACTTTCAAACTTTTCCTTGCACGCTTCCACATTTGTCCAGAACTCTTCTCTCACTCTTCTTGCACAATCTTGCATTGACACTTACATGCACAGAACTGCCCACATTTGTAGTCCAACTCTTAATCTTTCCCACACAGTCCTTGATCCGACTGATCCATACTCTCTTATATTCTCCTTCCATCTGTTACAACAATACACACTCTATCTTTTGTCCTCTCACTCTCACGTACTCCTGCACATATACCCCATCTATACTCCCATTCTCTCACACTCTCCCCTCTTCATTTAGTTTCACTTAATACTCATACATCCACTTTCGCACCCTCAAGCACCTGGCCAATCTCTCTCTCTTTCACCTCATTATTTGCACCCCTTACATTCCACTTCACAATCCATATCATGTCCTTTGTTTGATCCATAGTCGTCACCTTTTTTTCAGTCCTGGTCTGAGGCTTCTTGTTCGTATTTTTAGTTAGCTGTTTTGCGGGGAGGGGCACTAACCCTCCACCAACCCACTTGTTGCCACGTAGGGAACACCTGTTGGTTGGTTGTAAGGTTACCACCCAGCATTGTAAATGCTTTCCTGGTTTACAGAAAATCATTTGAACTGCCACTCACTGTAGAGCTACCCTAAAAACAGAGAACCACTACACTAAGTGGGTGGATGGTGGGTGCCCCACCTACCACCATTTTTAGGCTTGCTGTAAATAATTTTGGTGAAACTGTTTCTCCTTGATGCCTGTCCTTCTCAATCTTAATTTTTTCCGAGTCCTTATGTAATTTAACTGTAGCAGTTCCCTCTTTATATATGTTTTCAAGCAGTTTTACAATGTTCTCATTCACTCCTTGTTCTCGCAATGAATTTATCATTGCTGTGTGCGCCACTGAGTCGAAAGCCTTTTCGTAATCAACAAAACCTAAGCACAGTGATTTATAATATTCTGTAGTTTTCTCAGTGAGCTGATTCACTGTGTGTAGGTGATCAGTTAAATACCCATTTCAGAATCCTGCCTGTTCACGAGGTTTCTTTTCTTCCAAATTTGTTGTTATTCTGTTCGTAAGGACTTGAGTGAAGAGTTTGTAAATGACTGGTAATAAGCTAATGGGTTGATAGTTACTAAGATTTTTGAGTCACCTTTTTTGTAAATTACAGTGGGGCACCAATTTTCGCGCCTAATTGGGTCCAATAATAATGCGCGAAAATGGAATTAGCGAAAGTTGGGGCATTGTCTTTATGGCAAAAAGGCTAATTGGTTCCCGGTTATCCTAAAGTAACATCAGATTTTCATTTTCACTTGCAATACAGTACATCAAATCACTATTGTACATTGCATTGTGAGATACAAACAATAAAAACTGTACAGTACACATTATATGAGGAGAAACATACCACAGAGACCAGGTTGAGGTGTTTAATGGATGTTGGGGATAAGTATCCGAGGCGCGTGGCGGGTTTATTTAGCCACGCCAGACGTATTGGCGCCACCTCTTGCTGCCTCGCTACCACTCTCCCTCTCTGCCTCCTCAGATGCAACTTGATGCAACACTTCCACTCTGTGCTGAATTTCCCTTTGTGCTAGGTTCTCTTGAACAAATCCATCGAAATCTTCATCCAGGTTAAGCTCCTCTATGGCCACTGAACCGTGAGAATCCAACACAATGGAGCTAGCACGCTCGTACACAATGGCGGGAATGGGTGGACAGAGTGTTGACATGACGTCATTCAAGATGGCGGTGGGTTGCGGGCGGGCGGTGCAGGAAATTCAAAGTTCAAAATATTGTCCCAAACCCAAAATTTGTGCGCGAAAATCTATTTTTTTCAAGCGAAAGTGGAAGTTAGGGAATATTTGGTGCATGCCGCGAAAGTGGATTCCGCGAATCCTGCTGTAGCGAAAGTTGGTGCACTACTGTAAATTAATGCCCAGTAGAAGTAAACAAAAACAAAGCAGCCTTTCAATTGGAAATAAGGAACAGATTTCAGGCTTTAAGTAGTGCTGAATGTGACATTGATGAGCTGAATGACAGACTAACAAATGTGGTAAGAGAATCAGCGGAGGTAGTAGGAAAACCTAATACAGTAATCCCTGTACTTTCCGGACGCCCACTTTCCGAACATCCCCTCCTACTGGATATTGTGGGGGCTGGACCTTCGAAACCCAAAAATGGCCAAAAAAAGAAAAAAATCCCCCCAAAACCCTCATTTTTTTCCCACCCATAATTTGAAATTGCCGCGTGGCGCCGAACAGCTGTTATACCACGGACCCTCCCCCCTTCCCCCTCCCCTGTCAGGGTTGCCATTTGGTATTTTTCATTTCCAAATATGGGCCAATTTGGTCATGAAATATTCGTTTGGTAATGAATCAGAGTAATGCATTACCAAACGGATTTTTCACATGTATGAAGATACACAGGATGGAGATGGTGGATTGTATGCTTTCTCTGATTAATCTGCTAATGTACACTGCGTGAAAATAATCAACATGCTGTTAATTATAAGAGTGATTACATATATTTCCACTTGTATATATAATTAGTGAAGAATAAATGTTAGCTTTACGAATTTGGTAATGAAGAGTTAAATTTGGTAATGAAAACTGAGGAGTTTGGTAATGTGGCCGTTGCAATGTGGGAACTCTGTTTCCCCCTCACCAACACCCAAACAGTTATTGCCTAACTTCGATCGCGAGTGGTAGCTTATCGTAATGGAAGCCACACGTGCACATTTTTTTGTGAATAAACAGTGAATAAACTGCAATACCTCACCACTAGACCACACGGGAATTTACAGTGTTGTGCAGTGTTATGAAATTAGAATTTAGAGTGCAAAGGATTAACTGTGGAGTGCAAACCTGGTGGTTGAAACTGGCCTGATGCAATTAACAATGTGCAGTGTTAAATAGTTATAACTCACAGTGCAAAGAATTACTGTAAGTGCAGCACAACACTGGATTACTGTACGTGCTTCAAGAGCATTTTCACCACTGCCAAAACCTTAGAAAAGGCGGCCACAAACGTGCTGTAAGGACCCTGGCTGAGGCACAGTCACTTCTAATTCCTCATTCTTTGGTTCCTTTTCATTTATATCATGCTTTATGTCCATTATTGGTGTGAATAGGGTCTTAAATTTTTTTTTTTTTTTTTTTTTTATGTGACCGGCTCTGGGCATAGGCTTCACAGCCTGCTTTCAAGGCCCAGTAGTCCTCCTACGTACCGCACACCTCTACATGTCACCACTATGCATGTCCAGTAGGGAGCTATTTAGGTGGCTTTCAAAGTTAGGCTGGGTTAGGGTCCATAAGTACCAGTCCAGGAGTCACGGCCCCACTATCCGGACAGGACCACTTTCCGGACATGGCTTTGGCTCTGTTACATCGGATAGTGGAGGGATTACTACCAAAGCCTAGAAGTATTCAGAAAAGACACTCGATTTTTTGAAAAATAGAAAGGAAATAAAAGTAAAAATGAAGAAAGATGAAATACAGGTGAAATTAATTAAGCTTATCAACAAAAGACAAAGAAAAGAAAAAAGAATGAGAAACAGGTCAGATCAAAGACACCATCAAAAAGGAAAATGTCTGAAACACGTCCAGAGTAAAATGGCACTAGGAAAGCAACAAATTGCATCACTGAAAGACAAAAACGGTGAAGTCATTAAATGCAGAGATAAGATGGTGAAGAGAGTTGAAGAATATTACAAAGAATTGTATGCATCAAAGACAGTAGTACCAATAGCTAACTTTTTAGTTGATGCAAGTGAAATACCTGAAGTAACACCAGATGAAGCAAATATTTCTCCTAAAAATATGAAAAGAGTGAAGGCTCCTGGAGAAGATGGAATAGTAGCAGATTTATTGTTGGATGCAGGAGTGGAAGTACAAAATAGGCTTTCTCACTTATGTACACAATGTATAAAAAAGAAAAAAATTCTCAAAATATGGTGTAATGCAGTTGATAGATAGATAGGTAGAGAGATAGATATCTTATCTATAAATATATATATACAGTATATATATATATATATATATATATATATATATATACAGTAATCACTCCAATATCCGACGTAATAGAGCCATAGGTAGGTCCGGATATTGGTTCTGTCCGGATATTGGGCCCCAGCTTATGGACTTGTACTTATGGACCCTAACTCAGAGAAACACCTATACAACTCCCTCTGGACATGCATAGCACCTATTTAAGACCCAAATCACACCAATAAGGCACATAAATGACTGAAATAAATGCAAAAGAAACATAAAATGAGGGTTTAGAAGTAGGTTCATACAATAATAAACATTCTGGTGACTGGCTCCTGGACTGGTACTTATGGACCCTAACCTAGCCTAACTCAGAAAAACACCTTCCTACTGCACATGCATAGCTCCTAACACCCTATTCACACCAATAAAGGACATTAAAGAGTGAAATGAGGTAAGTATAGCATGGAAAAAAGTACAGTATGAAACATTGTTATGTTCGGATAGTGGGGATGTTCGGATAGTGGGGATGTTCGGATATTGGGCGTCCGGATATTAGAGTGATTACTGTATATATATATATATATATATATATATATATATACAGTATATATATATATTTATACTGTATATCTACAGGCATACCTCGATGAATGATACCCCTAGATACGATACCTCGGCTTAATGAAGGGGATAGAAATACCACCATACCCGACCTAATGATAGCCAAACCCTGGTTTAACGATGGGTTTTGATTTTTTAAAAACCAATTTTGATGATATTTTAGACTAATATTGTGTGTTATAGGTTGATTTCAAAACTGTTTTAGACTTAGAGTATTTTGTTTTAGCGACAGATGGGTGAATATTGTCAGTTTGGGTTACAGTTTACTAAGCTTGATTTTTTCCAGACTTAGATTTGACGATTTTCAGATTTTATTTGTTTGTTTTAGTGAGTTATTTACAGATGTTAGGTTATCTTCTTTTACATCTGTTAGGCCATTTAGATTGGCTTTAAATTTGTTTTGGGGCTCATTTGGGTGGGCTTTGGACTTGGTTGGAGGGGGAAACCCAAGGCTGAAAAATGCATCCCATTACTTTACATGTTAAATCTACCCCGATATATAATACCATGCCTAACAATGAGTTTTTACCTAACCAATTGCATCATTAAACCGAGGCATACCTGTAAATATGCATACATATATATATATATATATATATATATATATATATATATATATATATATATATACATAGTAAGAGAGAGTAAGAAGAGAGTGGATGACGAATTTGGAAGGAATTTGAGTGTAAAGTGGAGGGATTGTAAGAAAATGTTCTGGAAAGAGGTGAAGAGAGTAAGACAGGGTGGAAGTGAAGTTAGCAGGGGAGTGATAGATAAAAATGGTAGATTACTAGTGGAGAAGGGAGAAAAAGTGAGCAGATGGAGAGAACACTTTAAGGAATTGTTGAACATACAGGATGGAAGTAATGCGAGTATAAGTGGCTGGGGAATGGCTGGGAGAAGGAGGGAGGTGAGAAGACAGGAAGAAATCAGTAGGATAGAAGTTGTGGAAGCAATGAAGAAAGTTAAATTGGGGAAAGACCCAGGAATTGATGGAGTGTGTGGTGAAATGCTGAAGCATGGGGAAGAGATAGTAGTAGAATGGATGTGGAAAATGTGCAGATTGGCCTGGGAAGAAGGAAGAGTCCCAGAGGATTGGAAGTTAGGTATAATTATTCCCTTGTACAAAGGAAAAGGGGAAAAAGAAGCGTGTGGTAATCATAGGGGCATTTGTCTTCTTAGTATAATAGGAAAAGTGTATGGTAGGATACTTATTGACAGAGTTAGAGAAAGAACAGAGGAATCAGTTGGAGAAGAACAGGGAGGCTTTAGGAAGGGAAGAGGTTGTGTAGATCAGATATTCATTCTTAGATCTTTAGTGGAAAAGTTTCTAGAGAAGGGAAAGAAGTTGTATGCGGCTTTCATGGATTTGGAGAAAGCATATGACAGGGTGGATAGACAAGGATTGTGGAAAGTATTAAGAATATATGGAGTAGATGGGAAGTTGTTGAATGCTGTGAAGAGTATGTATGTTGGTGCTAAGGCTGCAGTGCGTGTGGATGGTGAACTAAGTGAATTTTTCTCCTTTAAGGTTGGGTTGAAACAGGGATGTTGCATGTCTCCATGGTTGTTCAATCTGTACATGGATGGGGTAATAAAAGAGGTACAAGGTAGGGTAGTGGATGTTGGAGTGGCCCTGGTGAGAGAGGATAGTGTTTGGAAACTCCCTGTACTGTTGTTTGCAGATGATACTGTGTTGTTGAGTGAAGACGAAGGGGAGCTGCAAGGTTTGCTGGATGAGTTTGGGAAAGTGTGTAAGAAACGGAATCTAAAGGTGAACGTAGGGAAGAGTAAAGTGATGGTCTTTGAGAGAGGTGAAGTCAGTGAATGTACAGCGAGGTTGGATGGTGAGGAATTGGAAAATGTGAGTACGTTTAAGTACTTGGGTAGTGTGGTGAGTAAGGATGGAGGTTTGGAGGGTGAAGTGCTTGAAAGGGTACAGCAGGGAAGAAAGGTTGCTGGTTCTTTGATAAGAAACAGGGAAGTGAGCATGGAAGTGAAAAAGTTACTACATGACAGTATTGTGATACCAACTCTAACGTATGGAAGTGAAGCTTGGACGTTGTTGGAAGGACACAAGTCAAGAGTGAGAGCAGTGGAAATGAGTTATTTAAGAGGAGCCTGTGGAGTCACATGGAGAGACAGGTTGACGAATGAGGATATAAAGGAGCGTTGTGGTGTGGATGTGGATGTGATAGGAAGCGTTATGAGGAACACACTAAGTTGGTTTGGCCATGTGGAGAGGATGGAGGGTGAAAGACTGACGAAGATAGTGTATGTGAGTGAGGTGGAGGGGGGAAGAGGGAGGGGGAGGCCGAGGATGAGATGGAGGGATGGGGTGGAGAGGTATATGAGAGAGAGGGGTGTGAGTTGGGAGCAGGGCAGTGAAATGGCAGGGGACAGGGCGACGTGGAGGCAATTTGTTTGTGGCCATCCCAAACGGGATTGAGGCATCTGACAATAGATATATATATATATATATATACAATGGGCTCGCATAGTGCGCGAGAGATTGGGCGGTGCACGAGCTCGCGCACTGGGAATTCGCTTACTAGGAATACATAATCTTATGGGAATAATTACATCTGGGCGGTACCCCCTCATACCTGGACATTTTTTGGCCCTTACAGACATAATAAAGGTCATATGTTTCAGACATTGTACTAAAGCTATAGCTACAATAACAAAAATTTGGGTAGTCACCTTAACAATAGTAGACAACAGGCCTGATGACCTTAAATAACAGGGGTTCTGAGGCGCGGCAACACTTACAGCGCCGCACTCCCCACCGCACCTCCCACCGCACCAACACTTCCCTCGCAGACGCCTCTTGATCACCTTCCCCAGGAGCATCAAAGTCACTCACTTCGGCCATAACCCCTTCAAAGTCCAATGCTGACACTTCTGACATTGCATCCTCCTCATCCTCAACAGGATCAGGAGCAGACGATGTTGATGGTTCCGCTATTTCACCAACTTGAGCCCGCTGTGTGTAGCTTGTTATGAGCGTCTGTCTTCTGTTTTTTTCTTCCCTGTGCCTGTCTGTGTAGAAACGGAAGAGTTTGTTGATACCAACCAGAAGTTCCTCCGTTCTTAGGCTGCTCACTTCCTGTCCCTTCACCTCTTCCTTGAGCTTATCCACGGCAGCAAGGATCTTGCTAATGTTTGACATACACAGCTCAGTCCTGCCTTCCATCACGCTAGGCTGCTCAACTTGACTCTGTCTGGCGTCTGGCTATGCGTCAGCCTTGTCTATCCGTTGCAACACTTCCTCGGGAGGCTATTCCTCAGTAGCAGTGTGCACTTCTTGTATGTCCACCAATGTAACGTCCTCAAAACCTGGTACAGCTTGTGCTGCTGTCAGTGTTGCTGCCTCAGCATCAGCCAGTGGTTGAATGGCCGTCTCCTGGGTGATGCACAGGTGAGGCACGAGCATTCGCCATGCATGGTTCACCGTTGCAGGTGTAATCTGGTGCCAGGCTTGAAGGAGAAATTCAACTGCGTCCTTTACCATAAAGTTACCCCAAAATGCCTCAACAGTCATGGGATCTGTGGTAGATCGGGATAGAGGTGCTGGTGGAGATGGAACGGGAGCAGATGCCTCATCAAGGTCTTCGTCATGATCTTCTTGTAGGGCATGAAGCACCTCTTGTGTGTTGGTCTTCTTGCGTAGGTAGTCGTACACTTCCTTATGGTAGAAATGCTTCACTGTGGCGATTAGTTCTTGATCGAGTGGCTGCATTAGTGATGTGCGGGGCGGCAGAAACACAACACGACAATCCTTGTGAAGATCTTCCAGGTATGGAGGGTGACTTGGTGCGTTATCAAGCACAAGGAGCATCTTAAATGGAATGCCCAGTTCCCGACACTTGGCTCTCGCATCAGGGACACACCGCGTCGTTAACCAGTCTGCCATAATGTTCCCAGTCATCCAACCATTTACGGACTTGTACCAATACACGCCATTTGCATCCATGTTCGTGAGGTTTTTGTAGCACCTTGGATGTGAAGCTGTGTGTACAACAACTGGCCTCATCTTGTGGCTCCCAGACAGGTTTACAGCGAACATTACTGTCATCTTACACTTCTGGAGGTTGCGACCAGGGGCTTGTTTCTGTCTTTTAGCAATGTAAGTTGATTTTGGCATGGCCTTTTAGTATGAGGACGTTTCATCGATGTTGTAGATCTGGTCCTTGGTGTACTGTCCCTCTTCAATAATCGTTTTAAATATTGCAGGATGTTCTGATGTCATCATCTTTTTCCATATGAAGTTGTAGTATCACACATTTAACATAATAATTTTTAAAGCTGTTTAGTCATAATTAACAGTGTGTAATGAAGTGTGAATGATGAACAACCAAATATCATTTCGCTGTTAGCTGTGGTATAAGAAGAAGGTGGATGGCAGACCACAAGGGCCACCCTGTATCAATTATAAAAAGAAGGTTAGGAGAAGTGAAAAGATATCTGAATAGTGCGTAAGTGTAAAGTCCTGGGGAACCATTTATTATGTTGGTATATGTGAATGTACTTAATACCATTTTATGGAGGTGTATAATGTGCTAGTAGAGTTGTCATTTATCTCTACTTTTTGCATAAGCCCAGAGTATATGTAATGCTCAGCACCTCACTTTTTAGCTGACCTCAGCACCGCGCCCTAGTCGGCTCGATGAGTGTACAGTGTCAGAGGCCGTTTTACAGTTTTAAAGGGAGGTTGTATCGCTCTTACATATCTCTCGGGTCGCAGTTATATTATTCTGTACCCAATAAAGAGAGATTTAATCTGCTCATTTCTGTCACCTTACGCTACCACTTAATAACAGACCAGCTTCCACCTTCTCGTGGCAGAGGACCTTTGGTGGGAAGTGTCGGGCAGTGACGGCGAGTAGCTGACGTGTACTACAGACAGTGTCGTCGATCCAACACGGTGGTCTAGTTATACTAAACAGCGGAACACTTAATACGTAGTCAACTGCTACTCCATAACGGCTGCAATTTTATTGGTGCTAGCGGTGGCACGATATTTAGTGCTAGCCGTGTACCAATACATTAAATTGGTGGCCAGCAGTGCGACGATACATTTTATTGGTGCTAGCGGCGGCACGATATTTAGTGCTAGCCGTGTACCGATACATTAAATTGGTGGCAGCGGTGGGATACGATACGTGCTAAAGGGCTTTATGCTGTGAACCAGTAACTCTTGCAATCGCTCGTTCCTGAAGGTGAAACAGAAAATCTTACTCTACTGTTGTAAGGGGACTAATTACAAGTGAGTTAAGTGGAGCAGATAAACTGGAGTGGTGCATATTCCTCCCATTATTCTGCCAGTGCAAGATTCCTATCTTAAGCACAAACTGGCAGTTATCTTGCCCTGTGGTGTGCGAGATATCTCCATCTTCAAACGCAAACTGGCAAGAATCTCGCGCTCGTGTGAGAGGCGAGATAAGGGGAGTTCAAGCCAGTGCGGTGAGGAGTGGGTCAGCTAGCGACTTCTAGCAACTCCAGAGACGGGCACGGCCGAGCCGAGCCGAGGGAGACCGAAAGCGGCGGGCCTGGCGTGGTACAGGGCGAACCAGTCACTTGCTAACTCCCACAGCGAGTGGGGTGCTGCGTATGGTTGGAGGAGTCTGGTGGAGTGTGGAACGTGGAATGTGGAACATCATCCTGGACTTTCATATCTAGGTAGCGTCCATGCATAGTAATCTACACACACACACACACTTGAATCAACACACGTTAGTTAGTTGATGAGTGGAAATAAAGGTTTCTCAGAGTTCCCTTGAAATAAATATACTTTCTGTATTTTATGTGTCCCGTTCTGTCACTTACCATAACTATCCTTTTTATGTCAGTTTATCTTCCTGTATATGGGAGGGGAATATTACTGACAAGGTTAGATGGATACAGTGAAGTGGGGACGTAGAATTAGGGAAATAGAGATTAACCCCACTAGACTCAGCATTTTATGAGTGGGTTGATACATCAAATAAAAGTGCTCAGACATATTAAATGAGTGAAGGACATATTGAGGATCAAGGTGATGAGGATATTTCTGAAGGACAGGATGAGGATTTGAACGTTTTGCATTTGCGTTCTGGTCATACTTATTCAACTGTCCCAGAGCAATCAGTTGGATCCAAAATGGCCACTAGTCTTGCTAGAGGGTAATCCTAGTGAGGAGACTGTGGAAGTTGAGACAACAACAGTACCTTTGGTCACTCAGGATATGCAAAATCCAGTCATTAGTGATAGTACTACAACCACTTACATACCTGTGTATACTTCAGATGTTTTCAGTACACCACAAGGTTTTGGACAGAATTTATTTTCTGTTCCTTATTCAAATGCATGGGGTATAAACACAGATGGTATTGGCATGCGAACCCAGAATCCTAATCAATGGGGCATGAATACTAATATTGGCATGCAAACCCAGAATCCTAATCAATGGGGTATGAATACTAATATTGACATGCAAACCCAGAATCCTAATCAATGGGGCATGAATACTAATATTGGCATGCAAACCCAGGGCCCTTATCCAAATACCTGGGGCATGACTAACAATATGGGCGTACAAGGTCAGACTAACCCTCCTCCTTTGTGGCAGATACCTGTACCTAATCTGGCTACTGATATAGTACAGCAGCATCCTAACTGTACTGAAAGTCAGGCTTTGGCGAAGGCAGGCATATGCTATGCAGAAGCTAGCAAAGCCTTGCAAACTTCGGTCTGGAGAGATACAGTTACTAGTTCTCCACAGCAAAGGACCAAGGCTGTTAAGCCAGAGGTGAAAAGATGGTATGTCATACATGGGCATTGTCCTCATGAAACGGACTGTTGCCCCTTTGTCATTGAAAAGAGGAAGAAACTAGGGAACCCAGCTAGTTCGGGGGAAGCTCAGGGCCGCGCGCAAAAGTAATTAAAATAGTACAATCCACCGATGCATGTGTGGCAGCTATTACTAAGGTGGACTTATTATCTATTCCTTGGATCATAGGGAAAGGCCAAGTGTCCCTGATCGTAGATACAGGGGCATGTACAAACATTATTTCTAGTAAAGCGTTGGAAAGACTTAAAAGTGAAATGCCTCTAACAAACTGGACATTATCACCACCTGATGTAATGTTGACAGGTGTGACAGGGAGTAGGATGAAGATTGTAAGCCAGGTGCCGTTGACACTGAGGGCAGAAAAACGATCTCCTGTGTTACGTGCTACGTTTTATGTGGTTGAGGATTTTCCTCTGCCAGCTGATGGGCTGTTAGGCTTTGAAACCATGGAGGAGTATGATATAGTAATACACCCTCAAAGACATTCCATTTCCTTTAATGGGAAAGAGTATTGTGATCCCTACCCTGACGTATGGAAGCGAGGCGTGGACCTTGCAAGAAGGGAACAAGTCAAGAGTGAGAGCAGTGGAAATGAGTTACTTGAGAGGAGCATGTGGAGTGACGTGGAGGGATAGGTTGACGAATGAAGAAGTGAAGGAACGTTGTGGGGTAGATGTGGATGTGGTTGAAAAGATTAGGAGAAATACACTGAGGTGGTTTGGACATGTGGAGAGGATGGAGAATGAAAGACTGACTAAGAGGGTGTATGTAGGGGAGGTGGAGGGAGGGAGGGGGAGGGGTAGACCGAGGATGAGGTGGAGGGATGGAGTTGAGAGGTATATGAGGGAGGGGGGGGTGAGTTGGGGGGAGGGGAGTCAAATGGTGGGTGACAGAGTGACTTGGAGGTGTTTTGTCTGCGGCCACCCTTTGCGGGATTAGGGCGTCGGGCTATAGATAGATAGATAGATAGGAAAGAGTTTGTAGGCCTTAATCCCTCAGCGACACGAACTGGAACTGGCATCCAATCAGGAGCCGTCCAACCAGTTGTGACCCCGACAAGTGAAGCGTCAAGGGAGTCCCCGGATGCACATGAAGCGGAGGGTATGGACTGGAAGAAAGTCAGGGCTATAGTGAGTGGTAATCACCACTTACTCAGTCGAACTGTCTGTAAAATTCCTGTCCGAGTACCTGACGTGTCGGTGGGAACTGATGTAGCATGCTGAACTGAGACTGTAAAACATAAGGCATTGTCACTGGAATCGACTCTGACTAGCGTTGGCCAAGACCAGAAGACGCCCCTCTTCATCGCAAATATGAGTGGTGGCGCAGTTAAGCTCAAAGATGGTTGTTATATAGGCGACTTGATGTGCTATGGTGCCCCATAAAGGAAGTCAACGACGTGCCGGTGATCTCTCCTGTAGTTACATCTCAAGCAATGACTCAGTCGGAACCCGTACGTCTGACTAAGGAAAACTGCTGGAGCAATATGTGAAGGTCACGGATAATGTAGACCATAAAACACGACTCCTAGCCCTCCTTAGAGAATTTTCCGACGTAGTAGCACTTCCAGGAGAAGCGCTGGGTAGGACGGATAGGGTGAAGCATCATATTGGTTTGTGCCCTGGTACAAATCCAATTTATGTGCCCGCATACCGTCTACCGCACAGCCAAAGGAAAGCAGTGGGATGAGGAAGTTGAAAGGATACTTCGTGATGAAGTTATCCAGCCTTCCTCCTTGCCTTGGAATGCACCACTCTTTCCAGTGCCTAAGAAGGACGGTGGTGTGAGACCTGTTGTGGATTTTCGGCAAGTGAACAAGGTAACAGTACCGGAATACTGTGTTTACTTGTCTGGATCTAGCGTCAGGGTATTGGCAGGTGGAGCTGACCGAAGAGTCGCGTCCGATACTGCTTTTTAGCACTCACCGTGGGCACTTTGAATTTCTCCGGATGCCTTTTGGACTGAGTAATGCTCCTTTAACATTTCAGTGGATGATAAACCAATTGTTTGGCAAGATGTTAGGGCAAGACGTCTTAGCGTATCTAGATGACCTATTTTCCTACACCACAGAACAAGGATCAGATAAGATCGTTCCTAGGCCTCACTGGCTTTTATAGGAGTTTTGTCCACAGGTATGCCATCATAGCATCACCTTTAACGACGCTACTTAAGAAGGACGCTGCATGGAAATGGGGACCCTCGGAAGAGAAAAGCTTCAACGAGCTCAAACAAGCCATGTCAGAAGCACCCGTATTAGCGTTTCCTGATTATACTCAACCTTTCTATCTGTGCACAGACGCCTCAGGTCTGGGTCTGGGAGCGGTGTTACAGCAGAAGGATGAGCAAGGTAAGACACATACCATAGCGTATGCTAGTAGGGCATTAAGACCCCCAGAGAAGAACTATTCGACGACACATTTGGAGACATTAGCAGTCGTGTGGGCGTTAGGACATTTCCGGGATATTATCTTTGGCTACCGGATAATTGTTTTAACTGACCATGCACCCATACGCGAATTGTTTAAAAGAAAAAAACTTGCACGGTAAGGTTGTGCGTTGGTTTGGCAAGGTAATGGAGTTTGATCCAGAGGTCAGATATTTACCAGGCCGTCAAAATGTCGTAGCCGACGCGTTGAGTAGGAACATTGCTGCTACCATAGCCGAGGATGTTGCTCTTGCTGAGTATTCCTCAGACTCGGTAAAAGCGGAACAACGTGATTTGGTCTCAAGTCATCTATGCCTTGGAGTCTGGCGACGAGACTTGTCTACCTGAACTCCCAGTACCAATGACTCACTTCCATCTTCAAAAGGGTCTTTTGTATAAGCAACCCCCAGGGAAGGACACTGCATATCAGTTGGTTGTTCCTGCTACCTTACAGCAAGCCGTGCTACAGTTACTTCATGACGTACCTCAAGCGGGTCATCCCGGTCGCGATAGATGCATACGAGAGGCGAGAAAGAAATACTATGGGCCGACCATGAGGAAGGACATAGAAGCCCACGTCAGTCAATGTGTCAAATGCGCGGAAATACGAGGAACGACGGGACTTCTGACTCCCATCTTAGAGTATCCTCTACCGGAAAAACCCTGGGATACAGTCTCCATTGATCTCTTAGCGTTGCCGAGAAGTCGTCAAGGTTCAAGTTATGTACTGGTGGCAGTGGACCATTTCTCACGATTCACTGTTTTAGCACCTTTACAGACGAAAACTTCAGAGGAGGTGGCGCACGCTTTGTGACTTCAGTGATTTGTCCATACTCTACACCTAAGGTATTGCTCAGCGAAATGGCAGTGAATTTCGTAACCAGGTGTTACAAGAAATCTGTCGTATGGAGTAAAGCAAGTTTTTGTAATGCCTTACAGTCCTAAGAGCAATGGTCTGGTGGAGAGAACAAACAGGAAGATACTGGAAGTCTTGAGACCAGTAATAACCTCAAATCAAGAGGATAACTGGGAAGACTGGTTACCACATGTAGCGGCGACCGTCAACTCCTCAGAAAATTCATCAACTGGGAAGTCTCCTCATTATATCCTTTATGGAGAAGAGAAAGTGTTACCCTACGATTTGTTGGCTGGACCTCCTACCCCAGTATACAACGAAGAAGACTACGCAAAGGTATAGTTGTTGAAATTCCAACGTATACACAGTGAAGTACGGAAAAGATTAAAAGCCTCAAGAGCGGAGATGATGGCGAAACAACACAAAGGTAGTCAAGAAAAGACGTTACAGGCAGGCCAGAAGGTCATAATCCACAACCCTGAGAGAATTTCCAAGCTCAGACCTAAGTTCCGCGGACCATATACCGTTGTGGAACGAGTACGTGGAAATACTTATAGAATAAAGGATGAAGCTAATGGAACTCAGGAGGCAGTACATGCTGATAGGATCAAACTAGTAAGTCAAGAGCTAGGCCTATCGTCTGATGTGTTGTGCCCTCTGTCTTCATCGCAGTCTATGTCGTCATCCGTACCTGTCCCTAACCAAGAGTATCGCAGCAAGCTACGATCCCACAACAAGAGTGATTAAGGGAGTATCTACTCTTGCAGAAAAAAAATGTGGCTGTGGCTCAAACTCCTCGTGCGTTGCTTGGGGTGGACCTATGGAACGACATCGGACATGGACACGACTGCGTTAATGCCAGGAGCACTGAAGAGCCCACTTGGAGAAGTCGTGGTAGTGGAAGATGCAGTATGCGTCTACTATCCAATGGAAGGCTATCTCCAAACGCCAGATATTGTCAAGGAGGTCTCCAAGGGCTTGCCGAATCTCAGACAGCAACTACTGGAAGTGGGAAAGATGTTTAATCGAAACCCACGATTGACAAACTCTGACACTGAAGCTTTATTGAGCTTCAGACTAGGCATATAGACAGGCTCACCGACAGGCTCACTAACTTGCATGTAGCTTTACCTAACGTACACTCTGATCTTTCCAAGCATGTCCATGCACGTACTAAGAGAGGACTTGTGGATTTTCTAACTCTTTGGTACGGCATTAGATAAGGATGTAGTGCAATTGGGTAGACAGATGCATGACTTGACACTGGCCGCTAAAGCCAATAATAGATTAATCATGCATGTGTATAAACAGTTAGATGAGTTCACTAACAAAGCTAACGAGATAATTAGGACTACCAACCATCTAGTAGAGCTTGTGAACAACATCTAAATTGATCTACTAACCCTAGCTAACTTGGTGTTATTTGCTGAGTACTTACATGCTCTCGACGAGTCAACCACTGCTTTGGAGAAGCATGCAGCCAATATGGTGGACGGCTTAATCGATGCAAGTTTGAACAGGGTTAATTCTTTATTGCTGCCTACTAATATATTACCAAATGCACTTGATATACTAACAAATGCACTTGATATAGCTATGTGGAAGCATGGACTTATGCCACTCTTTGATCTGAGTCAACTGGAATATTATTACCCATTGTTAGAGGCCCAGTTGACCCATGAAGGCATCCTTATATTGGTACCTATGAGGAATGCTGTAACATACCAGGCATGGCGGTTCATTTCCTTCCCTTTTGCTACTGCTAATAATACACTTGTTGTTATTGAAGAGGGTCCAGAGGTGCTAGTTGTCTCAGATGACAAGAAATATGTAGCAGAAACGACTGTGGATGAATTTGAGAAGTGTAAGGCCTCATTTCTTGATCTCCATGTATGTCCTGCTTTCCATTTTGTCTTCGTACCATTAAAGGTAGAGGAGTGTAAGAGGGCCTTGTCGGACACAAATACTTCCTCTGCTCTGCAACGTTGCACCTTCCAACCCATTCAGTTGAAGTCAGTTTTCCATGCTCATATTCATGCGAAACAGTACTTTTACTTTCCTGAGACAGAGGATGTAACTGTGATTTGTGCCTCACAGAATCGATTCCTTACAGTAAAGGGGTACTATATTGCACCTGATTTTTGTGAGTTACACAGTAAAGAGATAGCAGTTCTGCCTAGCAAGCATCATCTAGCTTTGACAGTGAACTTCTCATCCCAGTTACGACCCTTTTTACCTTCATTCAATGTTACTTCCTTGAATGTGAACAGGCTGTCTCATGTATTAAAGGAGCTTACCTTCCTCTCCCACCTGAACAGGACTGATTTAGAGCCTTATGTACTGTCCTATCTTCCTTCATACCTTTCTCATTCCTATTTTGGTCCTGGCGTTGGTCTTCTACTTATTGTGGTCTTGTCCTGTGTTTGTGGTTTAGGCTACTATTTAAGACGCCAATTAAGGAACCCACTGATACCACGTGTCCGTACTCGAGGATTGCAAGTGGATGTTCCTGAATAGTTAGCTACCCTACACTCTGGTTAGGCTACACGGTAGTTAGGACAACAATGTCGACGAGGACGTCAGTGGTGTGGCAGAGCGATGTTCTGGTGTCAACATCTTTTTCCATATGAAGTTGTAGTATCACACATTTTACATAATAATTTTTAAAGCTGTTTAGTCATAATTAACAGTGTGTAATGAAGTGTGAATGATGAACAACCAAATATCATTTTGCTGTTAGCTGTGGTATAAGAAGAAGGTGGATGGCAGACCACAAGGGCCACCCTGTATCAATTATAAAAAGAAGGTTAGGAGAAGTGAAAAGATATCTGAATAGTGCGTAAGTGTAAAGTCCTGGGGAACCATTTATTATGTTGGTATATGTGAATGTACTTAATACCATTTTATGGAGGTGTATAATGTGCTAGTAGAGTTGTCATTTATCTCTATTTTTTGCATAAGCCCAGAGTATATGTAATGCTCGGCACCTCACTTTTTAGCTGACCTCAGCACTGCGCCCTAGTCGGCTCGATGAGTGTACAGTGTCAGAGGCCGTTTTACAGTTTTAAAGGGAGGTTGTATCGCTCTTACATATCTCTCGGGTCGCAGTTATATTATTCTGTACCCAATAAAGAGAGATTTAATCTGCTCATTTCTGTCACCTTACGCTACCACTTAATAACAGACCAGCTTCCACCTTCTCGTGGCAGAGGACCTTTGGTGGGAAGTGTCGTGCAGTGACGGCGAGTAGCTGACATGTACTACAGACAGTGTCGTCGATCCAACACGGTGGTCTAGTTATACTAAACAGCAGAACACTTAATATGTAGTCAACTGCTACTCCATAACGGCTGCAATTTTATTGGTGCTAGCGGTGGCACGATATTTAGTGCTAGCCGTGTACCAATACATTAAATTGGTGGCCAGCAGTGCGACGATACATTTTATTGGTGCTAGCGGCGTCACGATATTTAGTGCTAGCCATGTACCGATACAAGGATAGTCTCTCGCGGCCAGCTCATCGGCAGAGGCACGTTCACCAGACAATTTAACGGAGTTCCTTGCACTTGAGAAAATGGTCCAGCCATCCAACCGATGCCCTGAACGGTTTTTCCACTTTTAATCTTCGAGATGCAGCCTTATAAAAGAGCTGGGCTTGGTTCCGAATAAATCTTCCATTGAGTGGAACACCTTCCTTTTCTTTCCACATTATGAAGGTGGCAAGATAGTGCTCCATTAGTATCATGGCACGATTTCCCACCCGCGAACGGCCGTCTAGGTCAGAGGCACCGTATGTCTTCACTACAGCCTTTATGGCTTCATGGTTCTTCCACACAGTTCTCACTGTAGATTCAGCCAGTCCCAGGGTTCTCCCGATAGCCGTGTTTCCTTGACCCTCCTCCTTCATCTTAATTGTCTTTAACTTGGTGGCATGCGTCAGAACTTTCTTAACTCATGGGGTTGGAGCCATGGTGCGGCGAAGTACAGGCAGCACAAAAAGCACCACACGTTGTACACGACAGGTTAGCTGTAGAGAGCGGATCTGCACAGTGCACGAGCCGGGACTGTTATGGCGCACCCACTCCCTTTTACCCCAAGCTGTGCAGTAGAATGCCCTGGAATTTCTGCGCATCAACATGATGACACGTGACGCGCTCTGTGAGGGGTGGTCCCGCACTAGTAGAAAATGGCATTTTTGAGCCACTCCTTGCTTCTGCCTCTCGTTCTGTACGGTAAACTCGCGCATTAAAGAGTTTTTGGTTATGATTTTTGGTCACTTGTGCACAAGGCGAATCGCTCACTGCGGTGATGCGCACTGTGCGAGCCCACTGTATATATATATATATATATAGTAAAACCTTGATATAACAGACTTCAGTAGACCGGAATTCGCTTTTATTGCAATTGAGGAGGTACCGGACATAATTCCTTTATATTGGAAAAAGTCCGATAAAGCCAAAAGCAGTCCAGACTGCCTGACCACTTCAGCTATGTTCACCACGATAAGGCGAACAAGCTCACTTCTTCGTTTCTGCAACATTCGCGGCCTTCCTCTAACTTTCTTTTGAGCACCACCTTTCCTCCTTTAAACCTCACTTTCTCTTCTTAACTGAGACTCATCTGTCTGAGGCAGCTGATGGTAAACTTTTCTGTATCCTCCTACTCTCCATATGCATTTCAAAGCCAAAGATGGCTGTTGTGTATATGTATGGAACCACTTATCTTGTTTTCGTGTTTGTGAACTTGATTCTTCCGAGTTCTCTACTCCCTGGCTTCGGCTTTCCTGTTATTCTCTGACTAAATATATCTGTGCTGTTTGCTTGTCCCCTAATTCTACTGACCGAAAAGTTCTTTGACCAAGTTACTTCAAAAATAGAACACTTCCTATCCGTTTCACCTTTCTGTGAAATCTCCATTCTAGGAGATTTCAGTGTTCACCACCACCTTTGGCTTTCCTTTCCTTTCGCTGATCCACCTGGTGAACAAGCCTACTGTACATCTTTTCTATCCTTAATGATGTAGAGCAGCTTGTACAGCACCCTACTTCTATCCTTGACCGAGTTAGAGAGAGTTCCAACATACTTGACCTCTTCCTTTATATATATATATATATATATATATATATATAGTAGTTTGTAATGTGTGTGCACTTTTTGCCTACAACCAAACTCTATCAGTCAATATTAGTACGGGGTATTGTTGTCGTACCCTATCTTTGTGTTAATATTTTCACTTTAGAGGTTTGTCTTTAAATAGATGCAGTTCACTTTGTCTCATTTCATGTAACTTCTTAAAACTCATATGTCTTGCATTTGTGTTTTATTATGTTATGTTCTTACATACTTTCCATGAAATGATCATACACACCCATCCATTTCATCACCCATCTTACATTGCCATCACTTAGGAATAATAAAACACTTTTGCTGGTGTAGTATTTCACTAATTGTTAATGCCTGTGCAGTCACATGAAAGTTTATACAATCGCAGACGAGATATTACTATCATCTTTAGCAGTTTTACTGTGATTTCGGTGAGGTGGATAGATGCAGATATAAGAGATGGAATACTTACCAGTGATTGGATATTGCAGTTATGACTAGTGCCATCATCTTAATCAAATGAACCACAAGTCCAATGGAATGGGTGTAATGCAGAAATAAGAAACTGAAAAGATGTTAGCTAATGATTGCACTCGTGAATATTGTCATCCTGACGTAATTTTCTATTATTTCAATTAGGTGGATAAATTGCAGATATAGGAAAAGGAGAGCAGAAGCCCCACATGTGATGCTTTCCAGACACAGCTTCAGTTGTACAGTTTACAGTGGTGCTGATATGATAATTTGCCAAGGAGGGAGTAGATACTGTAGTGGAAACTTATTAACATGTAATGCCATACCAGGAATGAATATTGTTGGTTCATTATACAGAAATGCAGTTGATATTATTCATTATTTTTGTGTTACTGGTATGTTTTGTGGTTGGTTTTATGCTTCTTTTATATTTTGAAATAATGTGAAAAAGGATATTGCAGGATCTGGAGAAGGAATTACTATGATCTTTAGCAGAAGTATGGTTTTCAATACATCAGATGCAGTATAATTTAAGGACTCTACAGCTTCAGTAAAATTAGGCTAAAATACATATACTGTACAGTAAACTAATGTAAAGGCAGTCACAGTTATTGCTTTTTTGTCATATTATCCTCACAAAGTTAGCTGGTGAAACAAACTTCAGGTAAATACCTTTACTGTAATTGTACAGTGCAGAGCAGTTAATGGTCATACAGTATAGTACATTATTCAAAAAAGTATGGTGAGGTAGAGCTAGACTGCAAAATGCAGAGGAAGTTAGAAGTATTTTTGGAGTTTAAAGTTTCATTATTTATGCACTGTTGCACATTGGTATAGTAAAATAGCATGCAAGAGTAAGAAGTCACTTGGAGAGAGTGACTTAGCATATGGCATTTTAAGCAGTGAGAGGCTTAATATGGAAGAGAAGTCAGTCTGTAAAATATGCTTGTGCAGTATGTAAGAGGAAACTGTCAAATGGTAGAAACTGTAGATGAACTTTAATAAATATGCCAGATATGTAAATGAGATCAAGAGTACAGTATTTTCTGATATTTTAATTAAAATACAATGATGAGATTTACAGTGAAAGGCAAGAGTTGTAGGAGTTAGTTGCAAATATGGCCAGCTGATTTGAGTAGAAATGCTTGTCATTGATTTGAAGTATTTAGAAGAAATGCCCTTAAATGGTGTGAATAAGTTTACTTTTTAAAAATATAATATACCGAGGAATATATTAAAAAGGAAAATGAGAATCTATTAAGAGAGCAAGATACTAGGGCAGCATTTATATTATGAAAAGAAGAGGAAACAAATGGACTTTTAGTGGTCTAGTGAGTTATGGCACATTACCTGTATGTGGCCTGAGTTTATTGCTCACATAATGCCCCTCACTGGAGAGCAGCTAGTCAGTCTTGGCTAAATTTCTAGGTCAAATAGCCTAGCCTTGGGCTGCTATGCTCCTGATGATGTGGGGTGATAAAGTATTAGATGATGGATAGATGAAAGACGAAAGGGTAAAGCAAACTTTTCTGTATGGTCATCCCATTAGAAAGAGCATTAGAAATTTTTAGGCATAAAACAATGTTATGTGAAATATCAGAGAATTAGGAAGTTAGTAATTTAGACAGTTTTTATGAGTGTTGGAAGAAAAAGTAGTAGGGTTGTCATTGCCAGTTCAAGTAATTAATTATCATAAACGAAGGTGAAGATCCATACATTGAGCTTTTTTTTTTTTTTTTTTTTTTTTTTGACTCTGGGCATAGGCTTCACAGCTTGCTCCCAAGGCTCAGTAGTCCTCCTACATAACATACACCTCTACATGTCACCAAAAAATTCAAGCTTGATTATGTGACACCAACAGTACTTTTTATATGAGAGTTACTGAGGTGGTTTTGTGAAATAAATATACTGACAGTGCCCAGATTAGGATGCTTACAAGCATAGATATATGGTACATAAAAGTAAAAAAGTAAAAAAAGATGGTAGAACAAATTATTGAGATAGTAAAGTCAAAATGTCCGATCTCAGAGGACGAGCAGCTGGACCACCTGCGTCGGCGGCTGGAGGAGACGGAGCGAGCCATGGAGCGTCTCATGTGTCAGATGGGCTCAGTCACCGACAAGCTCACCGCCGCTAAGATCACCGAGGTGCTTTCTCAGGCCCAGGCACAGGCACGCATCCTCAAGGTCAGGGCACAGTGCTAGGATAGGCGTGTGGTTCTAACCCTGGATGGTGATTGTTGTTCATAAAGTTGCAGGATAGTGGATACAAAATCCCTTATTCTGTGGCAGTGGTGGTTGCCTTTTTGGTTATGGTTGCAACTCTGATTGATGTGAATATTGTTGTGGTTGATATTCACATGCTAGTTGTCTTGGTTGTTTCTTTTGTCATTCTTTTGTGTTGTAAAGGTAGGGATAGGGTTGATAGCAATAGGATCAGAGGTTGTTTGGTATAGGATTGTTTGGTTGAGTTCGTGTCTCAATGTGCACACTTCAAAAGGCATTTGCTGGCACTTTTCAGTGAGTCTTTGCTAAATCAGATCAAACTACTGTGTATGTTTGAGAATATGTCAGCTTAATATTAATAAGTCCCAGAATGAATTTGTAGTTTGTACTGAAGGTGTACAACAAGGAGACATTGAGCTTCAGTAAGTTGTCTTTGTGGTACAGAATCTTGCATGGCCAGACTAAGCCTCACCAGATGCATATTAGAGGGTAAGACTAGGCTACAGTGTAAGATTGTGTAGGACTTATGGCTTACTGCATTGTCCCTGTATAACTAGCAGTAGCTTTTAAGGCATAAGTCCTATGCAAGTGGTTGAGAAAATTTTGTAACTACTTACTCTGACCCATACACTATGTTTTGCTGCTGTTATCATACCATTGTGAGAATGTCAGCAGAAAGAATAAGCCTGACAGAAACAGGTATTAACAATAACAGTTACTTACTGAACCATTAGAGTTTTGCAGTAGTAACAGGATATATTTTGCAGAAAAATTTCTTCAACAAAAAAATTTTTCAGTGTGTTTGTCCCACAGTTTTCAGTTAAGTGATTTTTTTTTTTTTACAGAGTTGAGTATAACTGTTGACAGACACTTCTGCTGATATTTTTGCAGGTAACTACGGCAGTTCTTGGAGCCACCAAAGATTTGATCAACATAGTCATCCAAGTATAATACTAAAAAGTTAATTGTAGAGCATCATAAATGCATTGTTTTTCCAGATTTTTACATATATATATATATATATATATATATGTACACACACACACACACCACTACTACTACTACTATTACTACTACTACTACTACTACTGCTACTACTACTACAGCCCGACACCCTAATCCTGCAAAGGGTGCCACAGACAAAATGCCTCCATGTCACTCTGCCCTCCCCCCAACTCACTTCCCCCTCATGCATATACCTCTCAACTCCATCCCTCCACCTCATCCTTGGTCTCCTCCTCCCTCTCCCTCCCTCCACTTCACCTACATACACCCTCTTAGTCAGTCTTTCATTCTCCATTCTCTCCACATGTCCAAACCACCTCAGTGTATTTCTCCTAATTTTCTCAATCACATCCACATCCACCCCACAACATTCTTTCACTTCTTCATTCGTCAACCTGTCCCTCCATGTCACTCCACATGCTCCACTCAGGTAACTCATTTATATATATACACACACACACACACATATATATATATATATATATATATATATATACATACACATACTGTACCCTTGCATCCATTATGGTATTTTTTGTCAAACTACTATCATACTGGACTAAATCCGTACTGAACAATCAGCAGAACTTTGAATAATGTCAGACAAGCCTTGAGAAAGCCCCCCCAAAATTCAACTTAACTACATTTTGACACAACAAAGATTTTACCAACCTTTAAGGTGAGTGGTGATTGGCTTGGGTGGGAGGGGGAGGGGTTTTTGAGGCTGTAGGAGGTCCTACTGACCCCCTGGAGGAGGACCTTCAGGATCCTGAGGAGGCCTCTCTGCCTCAGCCTCCCTCATAACTCACTCATAGTCACACACTGACACATCATTGTCGTCGTCATCATGGGGAAGTGCAATACTGCAATTTGACTGGCACGTGTCACGTGTCACGACGACTTTATACTGGACTGGCACGGCAGTACTAGGGAAACGTTCCTCAATGTCGGCCATCTTCCCGCGTGTGCACGGGTAGTAGTGCTGGATACAGCACATCAGTATTAAAGAAGAACTCCTCAGATTTGGCCCACTATGCACAGCTAATCCATAGTAGCCCAACAAATCCATACTGCAGTAATAAATTATTTAATTTTTTTGCTGACTGTACTGGACGAGAATAGTACTGGACAAACACATACTGGACGTGAGGTTACTGTACATATACATTATATATATATATATGAGAAAGGGGGGTGTGAGTTGGGAGCAGGGCAGTGAAATGGTGGGGGACAGGGTGACATGGAGGCGATTTCTTTGTGGCCACCCCAAACGGGATTGAGGCGTCTGGCAATAGATAGATAGATAGATAGATATATATATATATATATATATATATATATATAATGAGTGGATGAGAAACAGGGGTGTGGAGGAAGTTGAGAGACAGAAGAGAGAGTTATATGTAGAGAGGAAGAGAGAGGTGAAAAGATTAGTAAGAAAGAGTAAGAAGAGAGTGGATGAGGAAATTGGAAGGAATTTGAGTGTAAAGTGGGGGGAATGTAAGCAAATGTTCTGGAATGAGGTAAAGAGAGCTAGACAGGGTGATAAAGATGTAAGTCAGGGAGTGAAAGATAAAAATGGTAGATTACTAGTGAAGAAGAGAGAAAAAGTGAGCAGGTGGAGAGAACACTTTAAGGAAGTGTTGATCATAGAGAATGAAAGTAATGGAAGTATAAGTAGTTGGGAAATGGCTGGGAGAAAGAGAGATGTGAGAAAAGAGGAAGGAATCAGTAGGATGGAAGAAGTGAAAGCAATGAAGAAAGTCAAAATGGGGAGAACCCCAGGAACTGAGGGAGTTTGTGGTGAAATGCAGAAGCATGGGGGAGAGATAGTTGTAGAATGGATATGAAAGATGTGCAGATTGGCCTGGGAAGCATGTAGAGTCCCAGAGGATTGGAAGTCAGGTATATTTATTCCCCTGTACAAAGGAAAAGGGGAAATAGAAGTGTGTGGTAATCATTGGGGCATTTGTCTTCTTCTTGTAATAGGTAAAGTATATGATAGGATACATATTGACCGAGTTAGGGAAATAACAGAAGAATTAGATAGAGAAGAACAAGGAGGGTTTAGGAAGGGAAGAGGTTGTGTAGATCAGAATTTCATTCTTAGGTCTTTAATGGAAAAGTTTCTGGAGAAGGGAACGAAATTGCATGTGGCCTCAATGGATTTGGAGAAAGCAAGTGGGGTTGGTGGAGGATTAGTGCCCCTCCCTGTAAAACAATTAACTCTAAGCCCTTGGCCACCCCATTTGGGATACATGGCATCTGGCAATGAATGAAAAAAATGAATGTGATAGAGCAGATAGACAAGGAATGTGGAAAATATTAAGAATATGTGGAGGAAACGGGAAGTTGCTGAATGCCGTGAAGAGTATGTATAAGGGTGCTAAGCCTGCAGTGTGTGTGGATAGTAAACTGACTGCTTTTTTGTGTATGAATTTTTGATTAAAATAGGGATCTGTCATGTCCCCATGGTTGTTCAATCTGTATATAGATTGGGTTATAAAAGAGATACAAAGTGGGCCAGTGGATGTTGGATTGGCCCTAATGAGAGAGGGCAGTTTTTGGAAACTCCCTGTACTGTTGTTTGCAGATGATACTGTGTTGTTAAGTGAAGACGAAGGGGAACAGCCAGGCTTGGTGAATGAGATTGGAAGTGTGTGTAAGAAATGGAATCTAAAGGTGAATGTAGAGAAGAGTAAAGTTATGGTCTTGAAGTGAAATGAAGTCATTGAATGTACAGTGAGGCTAGATGAGGAGGAAATGGAAAATGTGAGTGCATTTAAGTACTGTATTTGGGTAATGTGATGAGTAAAGATGGAAGTTTAGAGGGTGAAGTGCTTGAAAGGGTACAACAAGGAGGAAAGGTTGCTGGTTCGTTGAAAGCAGCGATGAGGAACAGGGAAGTGAGCATGGATGTAATAAGTCACTGCATGATTGTTTTGTGATACCAACTGTAATGTATGGAAGTGAAGCTTGGACCATGTTGGAAGGACACAAGTCAAGAGTGAGAGCAGTGGAAATGAGTTATTTGAGAGTAGCATGTGGAGTTTCATGGAGAGACAGACTGGCAAATGAGGAAGTGAAGGAGCACTGAGGTGTGGATGTGGATGTGATAGAAAGAAATAGGAGAAATACATTGAGGTGGTTTGGCCATGTGGAGGGGATGGAGAGCAAGCAACTACCGAGGAGAGTGTATGTGAGTGAGATGGAAGGGGGGAGAGGGAAGAGGAGGCCAGAGATGAGAGAGGTATATGAGAGAGGGGGGTGTGAGCTAGGAGCAAGGCAATGAAGTGGCATTGGACAGGGCAACATGGAGGCAGTTTGTTTGAGGCCACTCCTTATGGGATTGAGGCATCTGGCAGTAGATACTGTAGGTATATATATATATATATATATATATATGTGTGTGTATGTATATCTATCTGTCTATCTATCTATCTATCTATCTATCTATACAGTATATATATATGTATGTATATCTATCTATCTATTTATATATACAGTATATATATATATATTTATATCTATCTATATCTATCTATCTATATATACAGTATATATATATATATATATATATATATATATATATATATATTTATATATATATATATATATGTATATATATAGCAAAACCTCAATGTAACAGTCATCAATAGACAGGAATTCACTTTTACCAGAATCACTGAGCTACTGGACAAAATTCTTATATATCAGAGAAAGTCCAATAAAGCCTGATGTAGTCCGGGCTGCCGTAGCACGTTAGCTATGTTCACCACAATAAGGTAAATAAAAGACATGTTTATCAGCATAAAGGATAGCATTATTATATATATTATACCATTTGATTATTGAAGTGAATCTGTATTACAGTAGAGTACTGCAGTGGTAGTGAAAACAGTATAAAAACCGTTGGTGCGATCCAGGTTAGTGTCTAATACTGTATATCATAAAAAGTCCAGGTCAGCAGGGAGAAGTCTAGGTGTCGCTTTTATCAGAATTTCGCCTTTCTCGGATATTCAGTATTATACATTCACTACAGTAATCAGATGGAATAATATATATAATAATACTGTACAGTACACTGATAAGCATGTCTTTTATTTAACTAATTGTGGTGAACATAGCTGAAGTGGTCAGGCAGTTCGAACTGCCTGTGGCTTTATCAGATTTTTCCAATATATAAGAATTTAGTCTGGTAGCTCTCTGATTCTGATAAAAGCCAATTCCAGAGTGTTGAAAAATGTTATATTGAGGTTTTAATATATATATATATATGTATATATATATACTGTATATATAACCCCGATTTATGATATCCCAAGATGCGATACCCCAGAATAGTGATGGGAGTAGAAATACCACACTACCCTGCCTATCTTAGGCCTACCTCCGGTTTTACAATGGGTTTTGTTTTTTTTTTACCAATTTTGATGATATCTTAGACATAAATTTTGTGTTTGGGTTGATTTATAAACTGTTTTTTAGTCTTAGATTAATGTATTTTAGTCATAGATGGAGTGAACACTGTCATTTGGGGTACGGATTCTCACCCATCAGACGAGGTACAAAACAGTGTAGACTACTAGGCGACTCAACAAAGAATATTTCGTGTTTGACCATTGAACTGTCTTCTAACCTATCATGGAATACATAATAATAATGATTTTAAATAAATATTAATAATTATGAAAACCTTAGAGAGTAAATATTTCATGCATTGATGAAAACTTTTACATCGATAAATCATGTGTTTACATTTGGGCTGTTCAAGGAAAAATATTTTGAAAATACAAAAGAATTTCTAAGTAAATGTTGGAAAATAAGAGAGAAGAAAATAAAGGAGTTTAGTAACCAGAGCAATAGCTAAAGCAACATAAAGAGGGGCCATTGAAAAGGCTATTCCAATCGCATCATCAGTCGATAAATCATGTGTTTACATTTGGGTTTTTCAAGGGAAAACACTTTGAAAACACAAAGGAATTGCTAAATAAATATTGGAAATTAAGAGAGTAGAAAATAAAGGAGCTCAGCAACCAGAACAGTAGCTAAAATGACATAAAGAGGGGCCTTTGAAAAGGCTGTCCGATCACATCATCGTTCACATTCTCTGTCAAGGAATTCCCCTTCAAAACATCAGTGATTCTCTGTCACAACAATTCACATCTTGGATGATTCTGCATGATTCATACATTATTATTATGCATAACAGATGTTTATTTAATTGTCCCAGGACTATCTGATGGTGGGATTGTATGCAGTGCTGCTGCTTCGTCTCTACCGAGTTTGAATACTGTACAAGTTGGAGATCACATTCTCCAGTGACCATGACCATGGTATGCCTGTATATATATATATATATATATATATATATATATATATATATATACAGTATATATATATATATATATATATATATATATATATATATATATATCTCTCCATCCATCCATCCACTCATCATCCAGTCCATTGCCCCATGACAAGCTTAGGTGCCCAGGGCTAGACATTTGAGATGAAAGTGACCAGCCTCACTCATCCCTGAGTGGCGTAACATGTACAGTAAACCCCAACTACCCCTTGGATATAAACCTTCATGTCTCAATCCCACTGGAGCACCATAATTACCCACAAAATCACCAGGTGCCATAATTTGGTTATATGGTTACCACCCAGCATAGTAAATGATTTCCTGGTGTACAGGAAAACATTTGGCTTGTCACTGAGTGGAGAGTCACCCATAAGCAGAAGACAGAGGAAATAATGAAGGAAAGAAAGATAGAAGAGAGAGTGTAAAGTCACCTATTGGCAGAAGGATGAGGAAGGAAAGAAGTAAAGAAAGACAGAAGAGGAAGGAAGTAAATAAGGAAGGAGGAGAGGAAAGGGCAGACACCTGAGATCAGTACTACATCGAATGAGTGGATGGTGAGTGCCCCCACCTACCACTATATATATATATATATATATATATATATATATATATATATATATATATGTGTGTGTGTGTGTGTGTGTGTGAGCCTCTGTGGTACAGTGGTAAAGTGTGCGTTTTTGTACACTGAAGATCGAGGGTTTGTGCCCCGCCAGGGTAATAAACTTCGGGAGTGTTCTTCTGGCCACATACTGCTTGGCGGACATAAGGGGTGCTGTGGTTGAACCAGTGTCTCATACTATAAAGTAAGCTTGCACCCAGTTGGCTTGCGCGGGCCGATTACACTTGGTTCACAGACTACACACACATCCAAAGCCACTCCATCACTACAGTTACATTTACAAGCACGTCTCACTCTACATATAATCTCTGCCAGATGGCCTAAGCCACTTGGTAGAGATATATTGGCTGTATCGTCCCCACTTCTGTCAGGATAGGCCAGTCCTGTAGTGGACACTCAAATGGCTGATGAGATGAGATATATACTTATATTTATATATATATACACAGTGCACTCGCATAACTTACCGACTTCTAACACATGAAATATCTTACTCATGGATTCCTTATCCAAGTCACCATTATTACCAAACTCACGGAAAATGCTTTAAAACTCGCGTTTTTCCACTAGAAAATGGTTTATTTCTGAGGAGATGTTTAACTCACAGTATTGTAGCCGCAGCTCGCGACTGGAAGCCAATCATATTTAAGCACAGAGTCCTTGTGATTGTGCAGCCAATCTTTCTCCATCCACGCCACCTACACCTAGTGGCCAACACTGCAACTAGGCTAGTGTGTCGATACCACTACCCGTCTCTTGTCCACGTAACCATTGTCATTAGTAGGATTTAGGTAAATGCTTTTCTGTATTTTTTATTATCATACAAGGATATGTAACATCTTTTAATATTGTTTATTATCATTATAAGATATGCAGTACATACTTCTGAGACACGATGTTAGTGTTAAGTGGTGTTAAGAGGGGTTCTGTTAATGTTATACTAGGCAACCTGACACCATGGCAGAGTCAAATATATTTTCCCTCATAAAGTGTTTTTTTTTTACTCACGTTCTTCCAACTCACGGCATGAGTTCAGAAGGAAATTACAGTGAGTTAGACGTGTGCATTGTAAAGTCGACCCTCTGTCCTCGCGGTTCCTCTATTTGCGGTTTCGATTGTTCGAGGTTTGTCACCAGGGAAACCAAATCACGTTTTTTGAAGTCCAGAGAAAAATGGAAACACATTCAAATCGCGCACCACACGCTGCATACTGCCTGCAGCGCCACCTGCGCCATCCCTGCATTATTTTGAATCTCTCGCAGCAGGCTCTCTCATTCTCAGGTTCCGAGATAATTTGCCGTCAAGTCAATTCGCCGACACAATTCGCCGTCAAAACATGGACGATTTGTCAGGACAATTCGCACCCTGGACAATTCCCCGTCATTGTATAAATATACTTATTTTTGGATAATTTTAATAGTTTAATAACTAATTTTCAGGAGGATCTATCAAAGTCTATGTTCATTCAATAGCGTAGGCTTTGGATATCATAATAAGTTGCACGTTCTCCCTATGTGTCAAGTGGGGTTGGTGGAGTATTAGTGCCCCTCCCTGTAAAACAATTAACTCTGAGCCTTTGGCCACCCCGTTTGTGATACATGGCGTCTGACAATGAATGAATGAATGAAAAACTTTTAGCCAATAATTAACGTGTTTCTCCTTCGCTGTAGTCGACTTTGAATTATATTCTAGCGTCACCCATAGCTGTCTTCATTAATTTTCATTGGTATTACAACATCCTGGGTATATTTTAAAACGACTTTGAAGAGGTACAAGTATATATTCATCTCGAATGACAATATCCAACGTGTTATTCTGATCGGCCATAGTGGACACAAACCATGGGGAAAGATATGGCTGACCCTCAACAGATGTCACTACATTTATTATAAAAACAATAAACCACCACCACTTTTAAAACTCGTGTATTTAAAAGACTATTATAGTATGTAAATAAATGACGGGGAATCGTCCCGACAGCGAATTTTGTTGACTGCGAATTGACTTGATGGCAAATTGTCCCGAAACCCATTCTCACTGTGACCACGCTTGTGTGTGCTTGTACTCGCCGATCTCTCCGTGACACCATCATTTTATCTACCATGGGCCCTAAGAGAGCAGCCAAGACATCTCCTGAAGGCACCCCAAAACGCCAGAAGAAGGTAATGACCCTGCTGGAGAAGGTAGAATTGCTGGACAAGTTACGGGAGGGAATATCCTGGTAACGGTGGTGGAGGGTGACAGTGTAGCTGTGACGAGTGGTGTGAGCGGCCATCCACCTACGCAATTAAACTTTTTTTTTCATACTTTAATTATAAATAAAGTGTTTATTGACATGTACACATGGGGTTTTCTTTCATTAACCCCATAACCGCGGGGCGTCACTTTTGTGATGCTTGGGAGCAAGGGATCATACCGCGGGGCGTCGCTTTTGTGATTCTGTGTTATTTTGAATTCACCCGGGCTTCCAAGTGGGGGCTTGTATCATCTATCAGTACTGCCAATGTCCAACACTAGTCAGCACTCCTAATCTCATCTGTACTCCCATCCATTGTTGACAATTTAGCCATTTCTCCCCATTCTTGACTCCCCTCCCTACCCCCCCTCCATTACCCTATCCTCTCGCCTGCCCGGCCGTGCTACGCTAAGTAAATCTTCCCTGGAATTTTTCACTGATTTCATCCATTGAAATAAGCCCTATGTCCTATTCTTATACCAAATAATATATACAAGAAGAAATAAGGTAAGTGAGAGTGCCAAACACCTGGAATTGGCTAATTATCACCTGACAACACCTCACGTGCACTCGTTTGCTAATTTTCGCTGTTTTTTTCCCCTTGAAATATGCCCTATAATCTATTTTCGTAATAAATATACATGTAAGGAGAGAAGGGAGAAGCCTAAGTGATATTTACATTCACCTGGAACTACCTAATTTATAATGTATTGTCTAGATTTCCTGCCAATCATATCAGTGCTAAACAAAGATGTTTCAAGATCTAACATTGGTAGCACTGAATATATATCTCCCAAGTAGGCCTCTAATCTATTTTCGAAATAAATATACATGTAAGGAGGGAAGGGAGAAGCCTAAGTGATATTTACATTCACCTGGAACTACCAAATTTATAATGTATTGTCTAGATTTCCTGCCAATCATATCAGTGCTAGACTTAGCTGTTTCAAGAAGTAATATTGGTAACTCTGAATAACCCCTTAGCAGGCCTCCAGCTGGCCCTCCGTTATCAGGTTACTCTCAACTTCCGAAGCGATAGTACGTATGTTTCTTCTTGCTGACTTCAAGGCCTTTTTTCACCCCCATGCAAATGGCCCTGTGACCTTTACCCCCTACTAAACCTCGTGTGGAAATAGGTAAAAGGCTGACAATTGATAAAAGAGTGACTACGATCTTTCTATTGAGTAAAACAGTGCAAGTGGAATTGTAAATAATGTGTAAATAATGTGTAAACAGCAAGTGAAAGTAATGAATGTAAATATACGTGAACAGTGGAAAATAGTTTTATAAGTTATTTCAAGTGACAGTGCACAACACAGTGTAAATAAAATAGAAATGTAAATAACGTAAATAAAATAGAGAACGTAAATAGAAATGTAAATGAGTAGTATTATAAGAATACGAGTATATACCCTAGGAGTAATGAAAGTGAAAGTTTCACTCTAGCATGTCTGAATGCTGAGTTATGAGAGTGAAGATGAAAGTGACATTCACTCTCAATGCCAGTATACAGGACGAGAAAGTGAATGCTACGTATTTTACTGAAAGAAATTGAATCCCTACAGTGACAATAAACTAATACTACTGAAGGAAACTTATGAATAAAGACTGTAGATATATATAAGTGTTATATAGTAATAGAAATATAAAGTGTGAGGGGTTTTATGAATAATAAATGACAGACTACTAAGAGCGAACTAGTGCCAGTGCGACGATCAGACGCGCTCGTAATTTCCATTGCTTTCACAGTGTTTTTTTTTTTTTTTTAGTATGGATCCCAAACTACTTGAAAATTGTAGAATAGTGTTTATAGTGTTTGTATCTGGCTGTGGTAATCATATTACGGGTTGTCGGGAAGTGTAAAGTGGAGACTTCGTTACCCTACTTCAGAGGTCTCCACAAGTCCTACGGTAACTGACGAAGGCTCAACAATCATTCCAGGAGAAAGCTGAAGGTATGTGCCATAAGCATATGTAATTTTATTATTCTAGGACTAATAACTGATTTTTGGCAAATATTTTTTGAGAGTCTGTCGGAGCCCAAATAACCCCGCGGCACACGCAAGTCATTGGTAAACAAGCCCGCGGTGTAGGGGTTAAAGAAGGAAATGGGGGGGCTAGGGGTGTTTTTAGGGGGGCACCAATTTTACATGGATTTTCGATCTTCGTAGGGGTCTCGGGCTTCTAACCCCCGCGAAGACAGAGGGTCGACTGTATATATATATATATATGGTGTATATACTATATATATATATTATGGTGTATATACTATATATATATATGGTGTATATACTATATATATATATGGTGTATATACTATATATATATATATATATGGTGTATATACTATATATATATATATATAGGGTGTATATACTATATATATATATGGTGTATATACTATATATATATATATATATATATATATATATATATATACATATATATATATATGTATATATATATATATATATATATATATATATATATATACAGGTAACTCGCACGGAACACGAGGGTTTTGTTCCTACCGTGCCGTGTTAGGTGCGAAATCGCGTATATTTAAACTACTCCGTATTTTGCTCCCTAGACCCCCCAAATGTGTTGTTTTGCTGTTATCTGTCACTAGAAAGCACTTTAAGTGGTTAGAAGGTTTATTTAATGTTATAACTCACAAATACAGTACTCCTGAGCAAAACTTCAACACACAAATACTGTACGTATACACAAGGAAACATTCCGACGCCGATCATAGGTAATAAATTAGGTTAACTGGTACCAGTGCTTTAACTTACAAGTACATACCAGAACAGTACATATTTAACTTAGAAATGCAGTACTGTGATATCGAATGATTTCAGTACATAATCTGTTAGGAATGGCTGGAAAAAAAAAAAATGTTATGAATACATTTTCACCTTTTTGATATATGTTTATGGTAGTTTTGAGTTATTTTTTACGTTATCGATGTGCCCATGCTTGGAAAAGGGAGCGAAAGAGTTGAATTTTCAGTCCTAAATGAGAAAACTGCACGTCCTCCAAGGCTAGACTCTGCCACGGGAGAATAAAGTGGAGGGTCAGTCCGATTAGCAATAAGGAAGTTGTGTCACAACTTCCAGCTCCCACACCACGAGAATGGCTAAAAATAGAATCGTAATGCAGTTTCAGAACTAACAATAAGTCTAATTATTACGAATACAGATACAAAGCAGAAATAAATACGTTTACAGACAGGGAAAACGTATTTCTTCCGTCATAACATCTTCATCTTTCTCAATCATTTTACGTTCATCTTTATCATTTTACCTTGTTATTTTTGCAATATATATTGCTGTCTCGTAAACAGGGTGGTTGTTTGTGTTTTGCAAGGGAGGAAAAAGGTTGTATTTTCTGTCTGGGTCGAGATAATGGGTGTAACTATGTGTGGTTAGGCATGGCCACGAGCGAAAAAACCGTACATCCACTCATCACGATAGCCGGTGGTGAACTGACAGATGATACATGAGACGGTGAAGTCAAGGTCATGTCCCAGATTTTCGTTCACTTCCCGAAAGTTTTCACAGTTTTCTACAAGTTGCAAACCATTACAGCAAACCTGAGCAAATAGGTAAAGATACCAAGACAAAAATGTATTTTTCTCTTATTATAAGTCTTTAACGAACAAACAAAAAAAAGGCAATATTCCAACGCCGATCATGGGTAATCATATAAATCAGGTTAACTGGTTACAAGGCTTTATTTAATGCTTTAATTGCTTACAAGTACAGTCACTCATAAAAGAAACGACCCCCCCGGCCAAGACACCTTTCAACCAATATGATATCGGTCCTGGTAACACTGTAAATGACGTCAGGTGTGGGGGTGTGAAGCTGCGTTTGGGGGAAGTTCATTCAAAGTTCATTCTAAGTGTGTCGAGCCCATTCATTTAACCCTTGAGGCCGGGGGTTTCATTTGCATCATTACTGGTGCGGCATTAATGCATAAATGTTCGGGTATGGGATTGTGTTATCATCTGAAAGTTCTTTGTTCTTGTAGCATAAAGTTAGTTTTGTGTGAAGGACAACATAACAAGTCAGATATAAAGTATGTTTGACTCGAAATGTGGATTGAAGCAGTGTTTCGTGCAGATTAACTCCGCCCTCCTCTGAAACACCCTTCCTCATCCCCCCATATGGCTGACGTCAAATACACTGTTACCAACACTGAATACCCCGAGTTGTATTGCCTCGAAGGCAGGGGGGGGTCTTTTCTTTTATGAGTGACTGTACATACCAGAACAGTAAATATTTAACTTACAAATACAGTACTGTAGAAAAGCAGTACAGTAAGAGTTTAACCCCTACACCGCGGGCTTGTTTACCAATGACTTGCGTGTGCCGCGGGGTTATTTGGGCTCCGACAGACTCTCAAAAAATATTTGCCAAAAATCAGTTATTAGTCCTAGAATAATAAAATTACATATGCTTATGGCACATACCTTCAGCTTTCTCCTGGAATGATTGTTGAGCCTTCGTCGGTTACCGTAGGACTTGTGGAGACCTCTGAAGTAGGGTAACGAAGTCTCCACTTTACACTTCCCGACAACCCGTAATATGATTACCACAGCCAGATACAAACACTATAAACACTATTCTACAATTTTCAAGTAGTTTGGGATCCATACTCAAAAAAAAAAAAAAAAAACACTGTGAAAGCAATGGAAATTACGAGCGCGTCTGATCGTCGCACTGGCACTAGTTCGCTCATGGTAGTCTGTCATTTATTATTCATAAAACCCCTCACACTTTATATTTCTATTACTATATAACGCTTATATATATCTACAGTCTTTATCCATAAGTTTCCTTCAGTAGTATTAGTTTATTGTCACTGTAGGGATTCAATTTCTTTCAGTAAAATACATAGCATTCACTTTCTCGTCCTGTATACTGGCACTGAGAGTGAATGTCACTTTCATCTTCACTCTCATAACTCATAGCATTCAGACATGCTAGAGTGAAACTTTCACTTTCATTACTCCTAGGGTATATACTCGTATTCTTATAATACTACTCATTTACATTTCTATTTACGTTCTCTATTTTATTTACGTTATTTACATTTCTATTTTATTTACACTGTGTTGTGCACTGTCACTTGAAATAACTTATAAAACTATTTTCCATTGTTCACGTATATTTACATTCATTACTTTCACTTGCTGTTTACACATTATTTACACATTATTTACAATTCCACTTGCACTGTTTTACTCAATAGAAAGATCGTAGTCACTCTTTTATCAATTGTCAGCCCTTTACCTCTTTCCACACGAGGTTTAGTAGGGGGTAAAGGTCACAGGGCCCTTGCATGGGGGTGAAAAAAGGCCCTGAAGTCAGCAAGAGGATGAGCCGTACCTCCTCTTCGGAATCTGAGAGAGAACTGCTAGGAAGGCCGGCCCGGGTTGAGAGGCCTACTTGAGGGTTATTCAGCACTACCAACGTAGCTCTTGAAACAGCTAAGCCTAGCACTGATATGATTGGCAGGAAATCTAGACAATACATTATAAATTTGGTAGTTCCAGGTGAATGTAAATATCATTTAGCCTTCTCCCTTCCCTTCTTACATGTATATTTATTACGAAAATAGATTAGAGGCCTACTTAGGAGATATATAATCAGAGCTACCAATGTTAAATCTTGAAACAGCTTTGTGTAGCACTGATATGATTGGCAGGAAATGTAGACAATACATTATAAATTAGGTAGTTCCAGGTGAATGTAAATATCACTTAGGGTTCTCCCTTCTCTCCTTACATGTATATTTATTACGAAAATAGATTATACGGCATATTTCAAGGGGAAAAAACAGCGAAAATTAGCGAACGAGTGCACGTGAGGTGTTGTCAGGTGATAATTAGCCAATTCCAGGTGTATGGCACTCTCACTTACCTGATTTCTTTCTTGTATATATTATTTGGTATAAGAATACGACATAGGGCTTATATCAATGGATGAAATCAGTGAAAAATTCCAGGGAAGATTTACTTAGCGTAGCATGGCCGGGCAGGCGAGAGGATAGGGTAATGGAGTGGGGGTAGGGAGGGGAGTCAAGAACGGGGAGAAATGGCTAAATTGTCAACAATGGATGGGAGTACAGATGAGATTAGGAGTGCTGACTAGTGTTGGACATTGTCAGTACTGATAGATGATACAAGCCCCCACTTGAAAGCCCGGGTGAATTCAAAATAACACAGAATCACAAAAGCGACGCCCCGCGGTATGATCCCTTGCTCCCAAGCGTCACGAAAGTGACGCCCCGCGGTTAAGGGGTTAATGAACAAACAAAAAAGGCAATATTCTGACGCCGATCATGGGTAATCATATAATTTGGGTTATCTGATTACAAGGCTTTATTTAATGATTTAACTTTATTTAAGTGCTTACAAGTACAGTACATACGAGAACAGTAAATATTTAACTTACAAATACTGAACAGCACTGTGGAAAAAACGAACAAATAAAAAAGGCAGTATTCTGATGCCTATCAGGTAAACTGGTTATAAGACTTTATTTCTTGCTTTAACGTTATTTAATAGTACTTTAAGTTGCACATAAACTTACCAGAACAGTACAGTACTGTAAATATTTAACTTACAAATACTGTGCTACTGTACTCGGGAATGTCTCACTCACTGAATAATTTCCCGCCTAGATCGTCACGTAATCAAAACAAACCGCGCGCTGCGGTGACGTTCGAGGATTTGATCTTTCAAAGGCCTCTCCTGCGTTAATTTGTAGTTTTCATAATGGTTTTTTAATCTTACGTTGTCTTATATGTATCCCAGCCCTTACCGTGTATAATTGTGAGTGCGTTCCGTGAGATCGTGTTCCGTGCGAGTTACCTGTATATATATATATACAGTAATCCCTTCACTATCCAATGTAACAGAGCCAAAGGCATGTCTGGAAAGAGGTCCCATCCGGAAAGTGGGCCTCTGCCTGCGGGACTGGTACTTAAGGACCCTAACCCTGCCTAACTTTGAAAGCCACCTAAATAACTCCCTACCGGACATACATAGCACCTATTTAAACCTATTTAAGACCCTAATCACACCAGTAATGGACATAAGCATGAAATAAATGAAAAGGAACCAAAGAATGAGGAATTACAAGTGACTGTACCTCAGTCAAGGTACTTACAGCACAGTTGTTGCTGCCTTTTCTAAGGTTTTTTCAGTGGTGAAAATGCCCTTGAAGCACTTACAGTAATCCAGTGTTGTGCTGCAGTTAGTTCTTTGCACTGTGAGTTATAATTGTTTAACACTGCTCATTGTTCTTAACTGCACTACGCCAGTTTGAACCGCCAGTTTCAACCGTCAATTTGCTCTCCACAGTTAATCCTTTGCACTCTAAATTCTAATTTCTTAACACTGGACAACACTGTAAATTCCCATGTGGTCTGGTGGCGAGGTATTGTAGTTTATTCACTGTTCATTCACAAACAATGAGCATGTGTGGCTTCCATTGTGATAAGCATCTACTCGCGATCGAATTTAGGCAGTAACTGTTGGAGTGTTGGTGACGGGGAAGCAGACTTGCCAGATCGCAAATGCCACATTACCAAACTCCTCAATTTTCATTACCAAATTTAACTTTTCATTACCAATTTCGTAAAGCTAGCATTTATTCTTCACTAATTATATATACAAGTGGAAATACATGTAATCACTCTTCTTATAATTAACAGCATGTTGATTATTTTCATGCTATGTAGGCTAGCAGATTAATCAGAGAGAGCAAACAATCCACCATCTCCATCCTGTGTGTCCTCATATATGTGAAAAATCCGTTTGGTAATGTATTATTCTGATTCATTACCAAACGAATTTTTCATTACCAAATTGGCCCATATTTGGTAATGAAAAATACCAAATGGCAACCCTGGCAGGGGAGGGGGGAGGAAGGAAGGGGTGAAGGGTCCATGGTGTAACAGCTGTTCGGCACCACACGGCTGTTTCAAATTATGGGTGGGAAAAAATTTGGATTTGGGGGGGATTTTTTTTCTTTTATTGGCCATTTTTGGGTTCTGAAGGTCCAGGCCCACAATGTCTGGTGAGTGGGGTGTCCAGAAAGTGGGCGTCTGGATAGTACGGGGATTACTGTACTGTATATTTATATATATATACCGGAATATATATATATATTTATATATATATATATATATATATATATATATATATATATATATATATACAGTAATCACTCTAATATCCGGACGCCCAATATCCGAACATCCCCACTACCTGGACATAATCGTCCTGGGATCCAATATTCCCAAAATGGTCCTGGGGGGCCGCCCCCCCCCCCCCCACAAACAAAAAAACACAAAATCCCGCCCGTAATTTGAACTTGCAGCACACGGCAGCGGGAGAGCATTGTTGTGGCGCGTCATTCCTCCGACGTCCGATAGAGCGCCGCTGCATCCTCCCCACTTTCCGTCTGTCTCTTGCCGCGATTGCACGCTCGTCATTATGGCTGCCCACGTGATTGCTTTTGTGGTGGTGCCTTACCTGCTGCAGGTCCTCCTGCTGCTCTTGGGCCTCCTCTTAGTGTGTGTGATGATGGCCCTGCCACCTGAGAAAAGGAAGAGAGTGGTGTTGACTCTGGAGAAGAAGCAGGAGATATTGGAGAAAGTAGATGTGGGGTGGTCTTCTTCCCGCATTCTCCGCGAGTTTAACCTGGCCCGGTCTACTTTGTTCAATATCAAGAGATCCCGAGACAAACTCATGCAGTACATGGCTGACTTCTCGTCGAGAAGCAAACGCAACGTGGAAAGGAAGGTTATGTTTACCCCCAAGTTTGCAGAAATCGACCGATCCATGTTGATTTGGTATCGACAACAACGTGCTGCTGGTGTGATGGTACGTGGAACGGAGCTGAAGGCTGCTGCTGAGAAGTTCGCCAGGCTTCACGACGCCCTAGACTTCAAGGCATCCGAGGGTTGGCTCTTTGCGTTCAAGTTAGGGCATGGCCTTACCAACCGTAAAGCACATGGCGAAGCATTGGATGCTAACGAGGATGGAGTTGACGAGTTTCGGCACAAGGTGAAGGGCTTGATCGACAGGGAGGGCCTCACTCTCGGTCAAGTCTACAACGCAGACGAAACTGGCCTATTCTATCGCTGTTTGCTAACGAACACTCTAGCCGAGGAGACAGAGAAGCGTGTACCTGGCCGCAAGCTCTCCAAGGAACGGATATCTGCTTTGTGTTGTGCCAGTGCTAACGGCATGCACCGGCTTAAGCCCATTGTTGTTGGCTCTGCAAAGCAGCCTCGGTGCCTTCGTGGGGTGATGGATGTCCTTCCTGTCGTCTGGTACCATTCTTTGAAGGCATGGTTCACAGCTGTGATCTTCAAAGACTGGTTCCACCGTCACTTCGTCAAGGAGGTCATCCATTACCAGACGAAGACACTGGGAATCCAGCACGACCAGGTAAAGGCCCTCCTTCTTCTCATCAATGCACCTGCCCACCCGTGCAGCAAGGACTTGGTTGCTGAAAATGGCCGGATTAGGTGCATGTTTCTGTCACCTAATACGACTGCTCTCATCCAACCAATGGACCAAGGAGTGATCGTGGCAACAAAGCGCCTATACCGAAGGAAGTTCCTGGACGAGGTGATGGTTGTTCTCGAGGACGAGGATGAGCGCAGGGAGGGACGGGACACACGAGGCAAGCGGACTTTGGAAAACCTTCGCCGCTACAACATGAAGTCTATGCTGTACAACTGGGCTAGTGCATGGAAGGAAGCCCCTGTGATGACTCTGGAAAATGGTTGGTCTCGTCTGCTTCTCGGAATGGATGTGAAGTACAATTTTCTAGGATTTGATGTGGATGACTTCCATGCACGGCTACGTACGTACGGCGACGATGTAGATGTGGACGATGTTCGTGAGTGGTTGGATGACGACGAGGGCGATCCTGGGTATCAGACATTGTCTGATATCAAGATCGCGTCTTCGGTTGCAGGTGTCAGTACCGAACTTGAAGATTCCGACGATGATGCGGACTCCTCTCAGCAGGACACTACTCCAGCCATCCCCAAGCTGAGCGCACTCCGGGAACATCTAGAGTTCGTCCTAGACTACCTGGAACACCCGGACTGCGACAGGGAGATGGGGCCCTTGGGACTCGTGGAGGAAGTGCGTGCTTTCAGGCAGCGCATCATCAATCGTCAGAATCGTCGTTCCTTGCGTCAATCAACCATTGACAGTTTTTTCAGGCCCGTGACCACCGCTGTGCCCAGCCCTGGCTCCACTCCATTGCCTCCCCAAGACAGGCCCTCATGCTCTGAGCCACAGCCCAGCACATCAGCCACGGTGGAGTCACCGCTCGACGTGAGTTTGCGGCTGTCTTCAGAGTCGTCTGCAGTGGGTACACCATCACCACGACCCAGCGATGCACCCCTAGGTCGCCTGCCAGTGATACTCTCGGACTCTGACAGTGAATAAACAGCAAGAACTTCTCCACTAGACCACACGGGAATTTAGAGTGTTGTGCAGTGAAAAAAACAGTGTGTTGTGTTAAGGATTTACAGCTGTAAGAGAAAAGACTCAATAGAAAAAAAATTTAACTTAAATAGACTTGTTTGTTTTGGCTTTGGAAAATTATAAGAATGGGAAAAGTTAAAGTGCAACACTTAGTAAGTTACAATGGAGCATTATTTAGACGAGTGCACCCTGAGAAGAGAATGGACTTCTGTGTGTGATTGACTAAGTTCAGTGCAAGACTTCAGGAACAGTGTACTGCAATTGCTTCCGGAAATCCTTCTTACTGTCAGAGTCCGAGAGGAGGCGGTTATTCATCAAGGTGGCCATGGACTTGCTGTAAGTAGGCAGAATGTTTCATACTGTACTTTTTTCCATACTATACTTACCTCATTTCACTCTTTAATGTCCTTTATTGGTGTGAATAGGGTGTTAGGAGCTATGCATGTGCAGTAGGAATGTGTTTTTTCTGAGTTAGGCTAGGTTAGGGTCCATAAGTACCAGAATGTTTATTAATGTATGAACATACTTCTAAACCCTCATTTTATGTTTCTCTTGCATTTATTTCAGTCATTTATGTGCCTTATTGGTGTGATTTGGGTCTTAAATAGGTGCTATGTATGTCCAGAGGAAGTTGTATAGGTGTTTCTCTGAGTTAGGGTCCATAAGTACAAGTCCATAAGCTGGGGCCCAATATCCGGACAACCAATATCTGGACCTACCTATGGCTCTATTACGTCGGATATTGGAGTGATTACTGTATATATATATATGTGTGTATATATATATATATATATATATATATATATATATATATATATACAGTGCTCGTCAGAATTATTGAGCGCCCTGCGTCCCTCCTACGAAACAAACCTTTCAACATTGAAAAAACATATAAATAATGCATTTTATTTACCTTTAGTGCTTCGTAGGGTAGCCTTTACGTTTCTTCACGGACCTGAGACGTCTTGGAAGTGAAAGGGCGAGCTCCTGAGGTGCTGGAGGGATATTTTGTCCCAGGAGTCATGAATGGCAGCTTCCAGCTTAGGCAGAGAGCTAACGTCCTTCCCTTGGAGACTCTTCTTTACGAGGTACCAGAGGTTTTCAATCGGGTTGAGGTCTGGGCCATTTCCTGGCCAGTCTGTCATGAATGATACCTCACAGTCACGAAGCTAATTGGTGACCGATTTGGCCTTGTGAGCAGGTGCACCGTCTTGCTGAAACACTCAGTGCACCTGTTAGCTCGAATGAGTCTGGTAAATGATCACACAGAAGCTCCAGGTAAACATCCTGATTCACTCTAACATTCTTGGGAAGCACAACAAGCTTCCCCAAACCTTGACCAGAGAAACAAGCCCACACCATGAGTGAATCAGGATGTTTAACTGTGCTTTCTACATACCGTGGGTCAAGTGGGTCACTACCTTTGCGTCGATACACACGTGCTCCTCTGTTACAGGTAACACTAAACGTTGCCTCATCAGATCGCAACACTGACAACCATTGCTCCTCACCCCAGTTTAGATATTTATTAGCAAAGGCAAGCCTACGAATTCTCTGGCTCTTGGTGAGAAGAGGCTTTTTCACAGGCCTATGACTTGTGTAACCAAGCTCATGCACCCTACGAAACACTGTTCTCACAGACGCCTCACCAAACACTTCCGGGTTGCTCTCCTTAATTTTCCCTGCACTCACACGAGGATTAAACTCCACTGCACGTTTTAAAACATTAACAGACCTTGGGGAAGTTTTCCTAGGCCTACCAGACCTCGGTTTCTTTGTGGGAACTTCACCACTGTTTTCCATCCGAAACCTTGCACACGAACGACGCACTGTCGATCGTGCCACACCAACCAATTCACAAATTTCCTTTGTCTGGTGGCCTGCCTCCTTTAGAGCAATGATCTGGGATATGATTTCACTCGATAGTTCATGGGTAGGTGCCATAACAAAGTTCTGAAGGCCAAAACACTGCGGGACACTTGGTAAAAAATGGCGCAATATGAGAGGGACACTCGGCGGAGTTCCTCTCTCTCAGGCAGCCCGTGGGCGACTGAGGCGGGAACCAACCAGTGCGTCGGAAGGCCTCAGGCTACCATGACGTCATGCTCGGAGCTCAAACTTGTGACTCAATTTTTACCCCCCAAAATGGGTGATTCTTTTTGGACCATAAGTATAGCGCGCCCGGCGGACAACGCTGAATACTTTTGACGAGTACTGTATATATATATATATATATATATATATATAGTATACAGTATATATACTTCTATATATATATATATATATATATATATATATATACAGGAAAATTTCAAATTTGGACACGTTAGAATTTGATTAATCAAATTTCAATGCATTTTGGAGTGGTCTGCCTACATTACTTTTTGATACAAATTCCCGAATTTCTGTGCTCTCAGGGCCAGACTTCAACCAAAACAAGCAAAGATAATATGTTTGTTGCAAACAAAAATGCTAGAAGTGAAGGAAAATTTTAAGAAAAGTATAAACCTAACCTAATATCATATGTAACATGCTCTCAGGGCCTGACTCCAACCAAAACATGCAAAGATAATATTTATGATGCGAACCAAAATGTTAGAAGTGAAGGAAAATTATATGAAAAATTATGAGCCTAACCATATGTGGACATGCATTTCACTGCAATTTAGTTGTACGTATTTTGTTTGTATTTTCGTCGCAGCTTACCTGTTTTGAAATGGCAAGCAAGAGTGGTTCTTTGGGTAGCAGTGATAATGTATGAGAGCAGCCTGGCACCTTTAAATCTTCACAGCGAAAGGAGAAATGGCAATACAGGAAAGGGCAGAAATACACCAAGTATACACTTGCTGACAGTATGGCAGTACAATGCAGAACTACAGTTACTTAACCACAATTATAGTTCATAAAGTTTACAGTAGTTGTGGGCAAAACATCATGATTATAGGTAGTTAGGTTTGGAGGCCCCGGACCCAGATTGATTTTTTCCCATAAGAAGTTCAGCTTGAATTTCGATGATTTGAATTTCGCGGTGATTTTTAGGTACGTATGTCCATCGAAATTTGAAATTTCACAGTATGTATATATATATATATATATATATATATATATATATACTGTATATATGTATAGTCGAGTCATCTGGTCCGCAGCAATATGGTTCTGGACCACAGCTGTGCTTTAGAATTTCGGTGGGCTATAAATAACATAATTTATGGGAAAGATTACTAATGGTTCTGGCCTCTCAGCCAAGTTGCCACACATCACCCTACCTACACCCAACTAGTCACCAGTAAACACTAGCACACACTCAAATAATTATTCAGTGCATGTGTTACTGGGAACTAAGAATATTAATCATTAAATAAACAATATTAAAGCGTCATACCTTACTCGATCGATGACAGTACTTAAGTGGATTGGGTGGGGATGGGGGTTCTGAGGCTAAAGGCAAACTTGGGCCTCTCACCACGAGGCGAGTGTGGTGGTGCCTCATGCTGCCGCTGCCTCCGCCCTGCGTCTTCCTCCTTAACCTCCTTCAGGAACCCCCAAAGTCCGCTGCAGAGATAACTGAAGCTGAGTCATCATTGTTCTTGCCATTTTCTCTCCATTATCGATGCAATGAATAACATCCATTTTCTGATCGCACTTAAGTGGTGTTTTTTTTTTTTTTTTGCGAAGAAGTCTTAGGCCGGTTGTCATCTGGTATCGTATCATGCTGGATGGGCAAGTAAAGGAACAAAAAAAAAAAAAGGGCCAGGTAGTCCTCAGAAACAGTGCTCATGGCCACTCTCGCAGCAAGTGGTTCAGGAATAGACAATGGAGGGAAGTAGTGCATGCACTTGCTGCCAGGGAAGGGTTATGATTGGCTTCTCATTACTTGTCATGCTTTGCCCGTGAATGGCTTATGGCTGGGGTTTGTGGCACAGATACACGCCATGGAAATCTCAATGGATATGCGTCACTTTGACGCCAAAAGTCTGGCCTTTAAGCACATAACCATGGTTTCTGCTACTTTTGGTTCTGAGCGAGAACCATGCTGTGGATTAGAAAACCTTGGCTTACAAACACACGTTTTATGTGACTCAACTGTATATACAGGCATACCCCAGTTTAACAATGCATATTGGTTAAGTATGAACCCATTGCTAGGCAGGATATCGTAAGTCAGGGTAGATTTAACATGTACAGTAAAGTATAGGGATACATATTTGAACCTTGGGTTTACCCCCCCAGGCAAGTCCTGAACCCACCCAAGTGAGTCCAAGAAAAAGTTTAAAGCCAATCTAAATGGCCTAACAGCTGTAAAAGAAGCTAACCTGAGCCTAAAACCAGTGCCCATCTTGCTTGTACCAGTCAGGGGTCAATGGAAAATGCGATATCCAACTCATATTCAAACTCAGTAGAGAAGAAGCAGCAGCATTGCATACAATCCCACCGTCAGACAGTCCTGGGACAATTAAATGAACATCTGTTATGCATAGCAATAACATATGAATGACGCAGAATCGTCTAAGGTGCAAATTGTTGTGACGAAGAATCATTGATGTTTTCATGGGGAATTATCTCGACGGGGAATGCGAGTGATGATGCGATCGGAATAACCTTTTCAACGGCTCCTCTTTATGTTATTTTCGTTACTGTTCTGGTTGCTGAGCTCGTTTATTTTCTTCTCTTATTTTCTAACATATATTTAAACATTCCTTTGTATTTGGAAGATGCGCAGATTGGCAGGGGAGGAAGGTAGAGTCCTGGAGGATTGGAAGTCAGGTATAATTATTCCCTTGTACAAAGGGAAAGGGGAAAAAGAAGTGTGTGGTAATCATAGGGGCATTTATCTTCTTAGTGTTATAGGAAAAGTATATGGTAGGAAACTTATTGACAGAGTTAGGGAAATAACAGGAATTAGTTGGAGAAGAACAGGGAGGTTTTAGGCAGGGAAGAGATTATGTAGATCAAATATTCTTAGATCTGTAGTGGAAAGGTTTCTAGAGACGGGAAAGAAGCTGTATGTGGCCTTCATGGCTTTGGAGAAACCATATGATAAGGTGGATAGACAAGGATTGTGGAAAGTATTAAGAATATATGGAGTAGATGAGTTGTTGAATGCTGTGAAGAGTATGTATGAGCGTGCTAAGGCTGCATTGCATGTGGATAGTGAACTGAATGAATTTTTCTACTTGAAGGTTGGATTGAAACAGGGATGTGTCATGTCTCCATGGTTGTTCAATTTGTATGAGGATGGAGTTATAAAAGAGATACAAGATAGGGCAGTGGATGTTGGAGTGGCCCTAATGAGAGAGTCCCTGTACTGTTGTTTGCAGATGATACTGTGTTGTTAAGTTAAGACGAAGGGGAGCTGCAAGGCTTGGTGGATGAGTTTGGGAGAGTTTGTAAGAAACGAAATCTTAAGGTGAATGTAGGGAAGAATAAAGTTATGGTCATCGAGAGAAGCAAAGTCAGTGAATGTACAATGAGGTTGAATGAGGAGGAAATGGAAAATGTGAGTGCGTTTGAGTACTTGGGTAGTGTGATGAGTAAGGATGGGAATTTTGAGGGTGAAGTGCTTGAAAGGGAACAACAAGGAGGCAAGGTTTCTGGTTCGCTGAAAGCAGTGATAGGAAACAGGGAAGTGAGCATGGACGTGAAAAAGTTACTGCATGACAGTATTGTGATACCAACTCCAACGTATGGAAGTGAAGCTTGGACCTTGTTGGATGGACAGAAGTTAAGAGTAAGAGCAGTTGAACTGAGATATTTGAGAGGACCATGTGGAGTCCCATGGAGAGACAGAATGACAAATGAGGATGTGAAGGAGCATTGTGGTGTGGATGTGGATGTGATAGGAAGTGTTAGGAGAAACACACTGAGGTTGTTTGGCCATGTGGAGAGGATGGAGAGTGAGAGAGTGATGAGGAGAGTGTATGTGAGTGAGGTGGAGGGGGGGAGAGGGAGTGGGAGGCCAAAAATGAGATGGAGGGATGGAGTGGAGAGGTATATGAGAGAGGGTGCGTGTGAGCTGGGAGCAGGGCAGTGAAATTGCCCGGGACATGGCGACATGGAGGCGATTTGTTTGTGACCACCCATAATGGGATTAAGGCGTCTGGCAGTAGATAGATAGACAGATTTTCAAAGCTTGTTCCCTTGAACAACCTGAAGGTAAACACATGTTTTATCAATCGGTGATGTGAACGGGATAGCATTTTCAACGGCCCCTCTTCTTTATATCATTTAAGTTACTGTTCTGGTTCCTGAGCTCATTTATTTTTCTTCTCTCTTATATTCCAACATTTATGTAGAAATTCCTTTATATTTTCAAAGCATTTTTTCCGTAACAGCCCGAATTTAAACACATGATTTATCAATGTTACAGTTTTCATCAGTGCATGAAATATTTACTCTGTAAGGCTTTCATAAATATTAATGCTTATTTAGAATTATTATTATGTATTCCATGAGAGGTTAGATGTTCAATGGTCAGACACGAAATATTTTTGTTGAGTCACCTAGTTGTCCACACTGTTTTGTACCTCATCTGATGGGTGAGAATTCATACCCCAAATAACAGTGTTCACTCCACCTATGACTAAAACACATTAATCTAAGTCTAAAAACAGGTTATAAATCAACCTGCACACAAAATTTACATCTAAAATATCATCAAAATTGGTAAAAAAAAGATAAAAACCCACCACAAAACCGGGTACAGGCCTACGATAGGCAGGGTAGTGTGGTATTTCTACTCACATCACTACTCTGGGGTATCATATCTAAGGGTATCATAAATCAGGGCTTGCCTGTATATATATATATATATATATATATATATATATATATATATATATATACATATATATATATATATACATATATATATATATATACATATATATATATATATATATATATATATATATATATATATATATATAATAATTTAAAGGGTTGTTTGTGTATTAATTTTTGTTGATATATTTGGTTTGACTTGATCAGATCTTCAACATTGGTTCCAGAAAAGTAGAGTCGTGTGATTTGCTAACTCCATTTATCCTTTTCCTTGTGTGTTTTGCTTCCACTCCTCCCTTCACTGTATCAAACACTGCCCTACCATGACTACCACCATTAACGAAACTCCCATACTTTGATAATACTGTACAAATTTTTATCTTTCCGTCATTTTATAAAATGCATATGCTGCACATACACACACACCATTACTATTACTCTCCAAAAATTATAAACATTGTCCTTCATACATTGGACTTATTACAATACAACTATTACCACCTTGCAATTGACATGGTACACCACAACAACCATTACTGCATCTACCACTGTCAGTTTCCACAGCAATTTCAGGGATTTTGGCTGAACTTGATCAATTCTCCAAAGAGGTGGACAGTAAGCAGAAGGAGAAGAAGGGAGAACTGGCAAAGATGGAGGAAGAGGAGGAGGAGAAGAGAAGGAATTTGGAAAGGGAGGAGAGGAGGAAGAAGAGAAAGGAAAAGGAGAGAAAGTTGTACTGTCCCGGGGAAACTCTTGAGGAAGAAAAAAGTGAAGGAAAAGATAATTTAGACTCATCCAGGATTGCCATTCCTCTTGGTTATGCAAAATTGAATTCACACAGCAGTGTTGAGCCATTAGCCAGTCCGTTGGTCATGTCAGAACATCCACCATCACAGGAAATGACATTTATGGATGTACAAAATGAGTCAGAGGTAGATACAGTGATACAGTCGTGGAGGGAAGCAGTACAACCACAAGAGCCATCAAAAGAACACATTTGCTCCAAAACACAAGATTTGAATGCACAACCACATGAAGAAATAAACAGTGAAACAGCTACTCAGGGACAGTTACACAAAGATCCACATGCACAGTCATACACACAACCCCACAAAGAAATAGTCATATTTGCTTCCACCCATGGACAGTTACACGAAGACCTGTGTGCACAATCATTCTTACAGTCCCACAAAGAGATAGACACAGAAGCAGTCATTAAGGGACTTCCACAAATGCCATCAGTTTCAGATGTGCTTGAACAGATATCTACACAGCAGTCATCCCAAACATACACACAGTTACCTTATCAGACACAGGAAGATTTTTGTGTTCAGATGCACATACTGTCACATAAACAGACTCATGAACAGTTAAGTACACATCCACAGAAAGAGACTTGCACACAACCACTTAAGGAAAGGATGTGCACACAGTCACAGGAGGAGTTATACACCCACCCACAGGAAGAGATATACACACAACCACAGGAAGAGATATACACACAACCACAGGAAGAGAAATACACTCAGTCAAAAGGACAGACATGCACACAGACACAGGAAGAAAAATACTCACACCTGCATGAGCAGATGTATATACAGTCCCCAGAAATACACACGCAGCCACATGACCAAACAAATATACTGTCATATGATGAAACATACACACTACCACAGGAAATAGTATTCACAGATGCAGTGGATGAGACACACACACAGTCACATGATCAGACAAACACAGAATCATATGAAGACACAGATGATTTGTTGATTGAACAGGCACATGAAAAGCTATGTACACAGCCACATGAAGACACACACTCACAGCCACATGAAAAAATGCACAGTCAGTCATATGGACAGACCCAGCCACAGTCTCACATACACACACTGACCCAGTCAAGTACTCAGACACATAAGGAGTCAAATGAACAGGGACAGATTGATATGAAGGAACAAACACTCACTCAGTCTCTAGAACAGACATGCTTGGAGCCAAGCAAGCAGAAATACTTGCAGGAACGTGAAATGAAACACACTAAGTCACAAGAAACATATGCATACATGTACAGTAATACGTGCCAGGAAAGTGAGGAAAACCCACAAGGTCAAATACTTTTGCAGCTATTCCGAGGCACTGGGTCACAAGAACAGACTTTTACTCAGACTTGCAGACAGCAACTGGTGCAGAAACTTGGGCACTCATTCGCTAGTGTACATGATGAGGTTCCTTCACCATTACAGGAAATACAGTCAAAGGATACCTACACACATTCACATATTATATCAGCTACACAGATTCCAGAGCAATCGAGAAAGGCAGATATTGTGCAGTCTGAAATCCAGAACCAAGCACAGACAGGAACTCATGGACCTGGCCAGAAACGTAGAAAGCGAAACACAAAGGCACAAAGAAATGCCAGGCAGATTGTGCAGTCACCATTGCATTTTCATCCAGATGCACAAGCTCATCCATTTACTCAGTCAGCCACCGAGCCAGTGGAAAAGGCAGTTGCACCATCAGCCAGTCATTCCCACAAGAAGGCAGATGCACAAATACAGATACAACCAAACACAAAACTAGCGCTACAGCCAAACACACAGCCATCAGCACAGACAAGAACACAAGGACCCAGTCATTCACATAAAAAGCCAAAAGCTAGTTTGAGGTCTCAGCAAAACACACAGTTACAGCTAGGCATACAGTCACAACAGCACACACAGTTGCCTGTAAGAGTTCAGTCACAGCCAAATACACAACCAATTGCCCAGCCCACCCACCCCAAGCAGCCCACCCCTCCTTCCAACAAGCCCAGCAGCCAAGCACAAACTAGCACTGGTAACACCAAAAGCAATGGCAGGAAACGGAGACGGAGGGGAGGCCGAGGGAAGGATGGCAGCAGGAACAGAAAGCAAGTGCCCCCCCCTCAGCCCACCTCAGCAGTAAGTTGTCTGGCTAATTTGGACATCAAGTAATGGAAGGAGGTGCAGTGTTATGGTGGTGCATTTTGTAGGCTAGGTTGCTGTTACGTATAACTCATTTTCCTGTTATTCTTGATTGCTTGGTTCTTCATGTAAGTGATATAGTATAAAGTTACATATTCAGTGAGACCTTGCTTTAATGGACCCATTTATACCAGACTTCAGGTATAACAAACCCCTTGACTATACTGGACAATATTTTTTAAATACAGTACCGAATCAAGATGTAGGGATCTCATCTGGCAACATACTGGACAAACTTGTGAAATTCAATACCAAACCCAGACCCGATATTTCCTCTTCTTTTCAGTTTTACCTATTGAAATGAGGGACAACATTAGTTCTTTATTTCTTATTGATGTATATTATATCAAGGAACCAAGGTTAAGCCTACACGTTGCTGATCTATTGACATGATAATCACAACTAGGTAAATACAACTAGGTAAATACACACACACACACACACACACACACACACACACACAATTTTTTCGTATCTGCGGATTTTTTAAAAGTGATGCTTCGTAAGTAGGGGTCTGACTGTATATGTAAAATAGACCTTTGCTTTAAGGCCTCAGTGGACCAGATATCAGATTCAATGGACACTAGAGCAACCCCTTGGTTGTCACACATAATTGGAACTAAGCCTAGTGAATGCTAGCAAAATTGCATGATAAAGCACAAAACCTAAGGGATTTATCCTAACTGGTACCAGTAAAATGCCTTTGTTGGCAAGGTATGAGCGAGTCCATTTAAATCCGAAAGCACTGAAATGACACCTTACACCCCAAGGATGCTTAGAGTACTGTATATTGGTGCTATCATCGTACCAAGTTTCATGCCTTTACAACAAAGTGTCTGGCCTGTGGCCATCTTTTGAAGATTTTCAGCATGTTGCATTTGGTGTGTGTCACATGTCACATGCTCCACCGGGGTGTGATGAAACCTGTCAAAAACAGTTTTTAAAGAATTGGGCCATGAGATGGTGCAAACCATGTAGTGATTGGCCCTGTGGTTGCTGAGATATAAGGTTCTCAAAAACGTTATGGTCGGGCCGCTCACACTTGAGAAAATGCCACTGCTTGATGAGAGACTCGTGAGGGCTTCGTTCTCACTCGTAACCAGGTGGTAGGTGTGGCAACCATAGTCCACTCGCTTGATGTAGTGGTGCTTACTTCCTCCTTCACCTTTATCATCCTCTTCTGTGTCTACCTTCCTCTCTTCCTATTTCTCCCATCTTTCCTGTCACTTTTTATTACTTTTCTTTCTTTTTCAGGTGGCTTTACATTAAGTGACAAGTCTAATGGTTTGCTGTAAGCCAAGAAACCATTTACAGCACTGGGTGGTAACCATATAAGCAACCCATACATGTTCCTTATGTGTCAGCAAGTGGGTTGGCAGAGGGTTAGTGCCTCGCCCCATAAAACAACTAACTCAGAGTCAGATGGCCACCCCTTATAGGATTATTAGGTCTGGCTATAGATAGATAGCTTGATACTGGGCACCCCACACATAAACCCAAATTTTCACTCTTACAGTATGACAGTAAGGCATCTGGCTATAGACAGGTAGTTTGAAAATAATTCATACTCACAAAATACATACATATTGTTGTGGTAAGCATCAGAAACATACATAGGCATGGTTAGGATAATAAAGGGTGATGAAAAGGGCACAATAAGGATGAAACATGTACCACAGAGAGACCTGAGATGAGTTCGAGGTAGGGGTTCTGGGCCTAGGGAGTGCAGAAATACTGGTCTCCACCACCTGGGATTGACTACTTGAGTAGGGCCTTTTCTCTGAATCCCTCAAACCCGTAAAAGGACCAAAGACACTGCACCATCAGTATTGAGAAAAAAACCAGCTCATGTGGTTGATAATAATGCTTTTCCACTGAAAAATACACGATAACAGCAGGAGAGCAGTTTTTCATCTAGCAGTGATAACTACTTACAGTAAACCCTCATTATACGATGGGGTTCCGTTCCTGAAAACCCCATCGTAAAGCAATCCATCGTATAACAATCCCATTATAACATAGAGTCAATGGGGATACGTTCCCAGACGTGCCTAAACTCTCACATACACACGCCTTAGCACTCACATACATGAAATATCCTTATGTTTAAACATTTAAAGTAACACATTAATAGTGAATAAAGAGAAAAAAAACATGAAAACTACAGTATACAGTAGATCTTACATTTACTGAAGTAAGCAATGGTTGTTTATGTGGTTCCTTGACAATTCGCCATGAAGTCGAAAATTTGCCGTCATAATATGGACATTCCCCGTCAGGACAATTCCCCGTCATTCTATGAATATACTTATTACTGATTAACTGATACTTTAATAACTAATTTTCTGGGGGATCTATCAAAGTCTATTTTCATTCAGTAGCTTTGGCTTTGGATATCATTTGTAAGTTGCACTTTTAGACAATATTTAACTTGTTTCTACCTTGCTGTAGTTGACTTTGAATTATGTTATAGCATCACCCACAGCTGTTTTCATTAATTTCCATTGGTACTACAATATTCTGCGTATATTTTAAAACGACTTTGAAGAGGTACAAGTACAGTACTAAAAAACTAGTGTACTTCCTAAATAAACCGATATGAAAATAAACAACAGGGAATCATCCTGACGACGAAAAGTCCCGATGGCGAATTGTCTTGTTATTGTTGTGTTGGCGAATTGACTTGATGGCGAATTATCCCGAAATATTTATATAGACCTAATATGAAGATTATTTGTATAATTCCAAAGTATGTCAATCGTTCACTTAAGGTAATTACGCATTTATATAAATGCCAATGTCTCGTATGTAGCCTTATGCTAAGATGAAGGATCGATCATAAAATCAGCTGATTCACGTTTCAATATATTATTATTTTTCATTTAATGCCCATGATTTGATGCCTTATTTTACATTTACTATATAAACAATAAACCACGATCACTTTTATAACTTACATAATTAAAAAACTAGTGTACTTGCTAAATAAATTGATACGTAAATAGATGACGGGGAATCGTCCTGACGGCGAATTGTCCCGACTGGGCCTCACAGTCACAGCCCTCACTCATCAGTGTCAGAACTTCCTGGCTGGGCAGGGCTAGCTAATGAGGCTGGACCGGTGGACAAGTGTGTGTGGTCCAATGACGACAGTGTGAGGACGTTTTTGTTGCGTTTGCACATTCGCTGTTCACTGAGCCGCGGATGATCCATCGTTGTAGCAAATCGTTCCCATTGTATAGTGGGCATAGAGTACTAAAATTTTGACATTGTATAAGCGAAATATCATATAAAGAGGCATCGTATAATGCGGGATTACTGTACCTATCTGTTGTCAGAAGCCTCAATACTGTAAGGGGTGGCAACAAACAAATTGCCTCCATGTCACACTGTCCCCCACCATTTCACTGCCCCCCCCCCCCCCCCCCCCCACTCACACCCCACTCTCTCATATACCTCTCCGCTCCATCCCTCCATCTCAACCTCGGCCGCCCCCTCCCTCTTCCCCCTTCACCTCACTCACAGTTTTCATACAGCAGTGATTACAAAAACCATTATAATCAAGTAAGCGACCAGTATGGGATCACTGAATATCTATATCTATATCTCTCTATCTATCTATCTATTAATTTATCTATGTATGTATGTATACAGTACATCTCCCTAGTACGCGCATATATGGGCAGCAGAGGACGTCGCGTATTAGGAATTCGCATACTCTGAATACATAAACTTATGGGTAAAATTACATATGGGTGGCACCCCCCTTCATGGGCAACCCTTGAAACTCCTTTCAGATCTAGTTATTGTACTGTACAGGGAAACTATCTAAGACATATTACCTAAGATAAAGTGAACCAACAAGATTATGGCTTTACTAAGTCAACAAGGATATGGATTAACTAAAATAGCAAGAATATGGCTGCTCACCTTGACCCAAGAGGACAACAGGCGAATTGTCTGCTGCACCACTCAATTTTGGGACAATTCGGCATCGATTCAATTTGCCGTCACAACAGTAACAAGACATTTTGCCATCATTAATGAAGACAGCTATGGGTGATGCTAGAATAAATCAAAGGCAGCAACAGCAAGGAAGAAACAAGTTAATTAAACCACCAGTGATGGAGAGTGGAGACTTGTCTATGAGCCCTTTCCTGGGGAGGATCAAGAGGATGATGCAATGTCTGAGGTGTCAGAAATAGACTTTGAAGGGTTTATGAATGAAGTGAGTGCATTAGCTAGTGAGAGTGTTGAAAGTGCTGGTGACGAGAGTGGTGAGGAAGGTGGTGTGTCGAGTGGTGCAGGAGAGATTTCATCGTCAAGTCAATTCACTGTCAGACGATTCCCCATCAAAACATGGACGGTTCCCTATCAGGACAATTCGCCCCCTGGACAATGCCCCATCATTCTATAAATACAGTATACTTTTTATTAATTAATCAGAACTTTAACAACCATTAAAGTCTGTGTTCAGTAGCGTAGGCTTTGGATGTTATTTATTAATTGCACCTTTAGTCAGTATTGACTAAAGGTGCAACTAATAAATAATATCCAAAGCCTACACTATTGAACACTGACTTTCATAGATCCCCTGAAATATAGTTAGTAAAAGTATTGATTAATTAATAATAAATATATTGACGGGGAATCGTCCATGTTTTGACGGGGAATTGTCTGATGGCGAATTGTCTCAGAACCCTAGCGTGCAACTCCTGCACCGCTCGACACACTACCTTCCTCACCACTCCAGTCACCAGCACTTTCGACACTTTTACCAGCTAATGCACTCAATTCATTCATAAACCCTTCAAAGTCATTTCTGACACCTCAGACATCGCATCATCCTCTTGATCCTCCCCAGGAAATGGCTCATCAACAAGTCTCCACTCTCCATCACTGGTGGTTGGCGCTTCTTGGGGTGGCAATGTCGCGTGCTCGGGGTAAACCACGGATTTGGGCAACTGTTCGCTGCCGTCTCACCTATTACGAGTTCAGTTTGCATCACTATTAAAAAATACACTAAAATTCAATAAAAAAATAGGTCCTCACGTACAATGAGGATCACATACTCTGAACTCGTGGTCTATGGGTACCTACTGTATATATATATATCTATCTATCTATTTCCAGATGCCATAATCCCATAAGTGGTGGCCATTTGACTTTGAGTTGTTTGCTTTATGGGGAGGGGCACTAACCCTCCACTTGTTGACACGTAGGGAGCACGTATGGTTTGGTTATATGGTTACCACCCAGCATTGTAAATGGTTTCTTGGCTTACAGGAAACCATTTGGCTTGTCACTCAATATAAAGCTACCTGTAAAGGAAAGAAAAGCAATAAGAAGTGACAGGAAAGATGGAAGAAATAGGAAGAGAGGAGGGCAGGCACAGAAAAAGAATGATAAAGGCTAGGGAAGCAGTAGGCAGCACTACATCGAGTGAGTGGATGATTGTCGCCACCACCTACCACTATATATATATATATATATATATAATATATATGGAGCCTCTGTGGTACAGTGGTAGAGTGTGCGTCTCGCACGCTGGTGGAGGCGGGTTCACCTTCCGTCAGAGTTGTAAAAACTTTGGGAAGCGTTCACCGAGCCATTGACTGCTTTGGCGGACATACGGGTGCGACTGAGTGTTGCATACTACTGTGCTTGCTTCCAGTCGGCGTCAGGTGGGCCGATTACACTTGGTTCACAGACTACACACACATCCAAAGCCACTCCAACACTACAGTTACACAAACATGCACATCTCACCCTACATACAGTCTCTGATTCGATGTCTGAGGTGTCAGAAATAGCCTTTGAAGGGTTTATGAACGAAGTGAGTGCATTAGCTAGTGAAATTGTCAAAAGTTCTGGTGATGAACGTGGTGAGGAAGGTGGTGTGTTGGGTGGTGTGGTGGGTGATGCAGGAGATGCACGCTAGGTTCCTTATCCTGCCTCGGATCCTCTTCTTACCTCCATCGCACCTGTTGTCCTCTTCGGTAAAGGTGGGCAGCCATATTCATGTTGGTTTAGTTAGACCATATCCTTGTTGATTTACCTAGAAAAGCCATAATCTTGTTGGTTAACTTTATCTTAGGTAATATGCCATGGATAGTTTCCCTGTATAGTACAATACAGTGGAAGCTCGATTATCCAGGCTCGGATTATCCAGCTTTCGGTATATCCGGGCCATGACCCAATGGTTCAGTGGTATAGTAATTCATAGACTTATCCGTACGATAGCTCTGGTTTAAACAGGAAGCATCCAGTTTCTAGGGAGAGAGGCATGGATAAACCAGAGAGAGTCTTGCTCACCCTGCCCCCACCCACACCTCCTGCTCACAACTCGATCACAAGGGTGGTAGGATGGAGTTTGGTGAGGCAACTGTTACTCCTGACGTAGCCTAACCTTGCTTAACTACTTAATAATTTAACCTAACCTGACCTAACCTGGGCTTCAGTTGGGAAATTGGGAAACTAAATCCACTTTTGTGTACGATGAGTTTCATCCATTATGCCCGAAGCAATCGTAGGTACGGCTTAAAGAACGTGATAAAAGAGAAAATCTTTCAGCAAGAGAAGGTAATTTACTACCCTCAAAATAGAAAAACACAGAAAACAAACTGGAGGAATATGAAGTGAATTGGTGAGGTCTTTAGGCTGTATGCTTAGACGAAAAGTAGTGGGTTTCCTAGTTTTAGGGAACGAAATGAAACAAGAATGTCTGCTAATCAGAAAAAAAAAATACTCATCTCATGTGTTCTCGTAAGTTAGCATTGAGTTCTGCATTTTCGTTAGGTATCGCGCCTCCCAACACATTTCGGACCAACAGAGCATTGTTATTTCTTCCTCTTACATTTACTGTTCACTCTTTTGTTCGTTCTTAAGTGTACTGTATGTGTGAAAGAGAGAATTAATACAAACAATAATGCATTCCATTAACCCCATCATAGCTGTCAGCCTCGAACAATGCTTTACTGTACCGGTGTCAGGGATGTTGGGTTAGGGAGAGCTATAAAAAACTGCGAACAATTATGGGAAGGGAACGAAGGTCACTGGTATGTTTTCACGACCCTCCTCTACCATCTCAATCAGTCAGGCGGCCTGCCACTTCATCTCAGATGTTTTCGCCGATATGTTTAAATGCTAATGTAACATGCACCCTAATTATGAGTAAGTTTCTTCCAATATGCCTGAAACAAACGTAGGTAAGGCTTAAGGAACGTTATGATAATAAGAAAACAAACTAGAAAAATACAAAAACAAACTAGAGAATATGAATTGAATTGGTAAGGTTATTAGGCTGTATGCTTGGACGAAAATTTAAGAGTTTCACAATTATAGGGGACGAAATGGAACAATTATGTTTACTAATAAGAAAAAATGCTTTCATCTCAAGTGTTCTTGTAAGGTGGCATTCAGTTCCACATTCATTGTTCGATGTCGCTTCCCAACACATTTCGGACCGACAGAGCATACAGTTATTTCTGCTCCTTACAGTTAAGTGTACATTTATTGCACATTCTTTTGTTCGTGTATGTGTGAAAGAGAGTATTGATACAAACAATAATGTATTCCATTAACCTCTTATGGCTGTTAGCCTTGAACAATGCTTTACTGTACCGGTGTCAGTAACGTTAAGTTAGGGAGAGCCATAAAAACTGCGAACAATTATGGGAAGGGAACCAAGGTCACTGGTATGTTTATACGACCCTACTCTACAATCCCAAACAGCTCGGCGGTCCTTTCATCCCAGATGTTTTCGCCGATATGTTTAAATGCTAAAGTAACATGCACCCTAACTTTATGTTTAAATTCTAATGTAACATGCCCCCTAATTTTCTTTCACGAATCATAACAAATCACAAGATGGGTTTAGGGAGGAGGGGAAAAAGCCAGGTGTACCAGACGAGTCTTTTCACATCTGTAAGAAAAAGAAACTGACTTTATAACTTTGAAAAAATGGTTTCAAGGTCTGCCACGGGAGTACACAAATTTCTGAACTCACGAACATTGAGTATTTGAGGGGGGTAAACATACGCTTTGCTGTAAGCAGTAAAAGCACCTTACCAAATCAGTTCATCCTGATAGTCTGTTATATTTTTCTGATTATTTCTGGGTTGGTAAATAAACATTTCTTGTTAAATCTTTCCCCGCTGTTTTTATCTGTTCTGGTGTGACGACTCTTTGATTCGTTAACGTAATGGCAGAAGACACTGTTCTAATCTAAGTGTTTAAACCTGGCCTAACCTAGCTTAACTGCACCTAATAATGTAACCTAACCTAATCTTCAGTTGGGAAGTTGGGAAACGAAGTCCACATTTGAGTACGATGAGTTTCGTCCATTGTGCTGGAAACAATCGTAGGTACAGATTTAGAACGTGACGATACTAACAGGGAGGAAATCTTTCAGTATGAAAACGTGATTTACCGAACTGAATATAGACTGAAAAATACTGAAACAAGCTGGAGGAATATACATTGAACTGGAAAGGTCTTTCTGGTACTTAAGTGTACATTTACCGGTAAATAAATCAGTCTAACAGTACAGTACTTGTGTTTCCGCCGGATTAATCGTGCTTTCGGATTAATCAGGCACCCCTTAACACCATATAGCCCGGATAATCGGGCTATCTCTGTACTTAGGTCTGAAAGGCGTCTCAAGGGTTACCCATGAAGGGGGGTGCCTCCCATATGTAATTTTTCCCATAAGTTTATGTATTCACAGTACGCAAATTCCTAGCATGCGACGTCCTCTGCTGCCATATACTCGCGTACTAGGGGGATGTACTGTGTATACTGTATATGTATATATGTATATACAGTAATCACTCCAATATCCGACGTAATAGAGCCATAGGCAGGTTCGGATAGTGGTCCTGTCCGGATATTGGGCACCAGCTTATGGACTTGTACTTTTGGACCCTAACTCGGAGAAACACCTATACAACTCCCTCTGGACATGCATAGCACCTATTTAAGACCCAAATCACACCAATAAGGCACATAAATGACTGAAATAAATGCAAAAGAAGCATAAAATGAGGGTTTAGAAATAGGTTCATACAATATTAAACATTCTGGTGACTGGCTCCTGGACTGGTACTTATGGACCTTAACCTAGCCTAACTCAGAAAAACACCTTCCTACTGCACATGCATAGCTCCTAACACCCTATTCACACCAATAAAGGACATTAAAGAGTGAAATGAGGTATGTATAGTATGGAAAAAAGTACAGTATGAAACATTCTGCCTACTTACAGCAAGTCCATGGCCACCTCGATGAATAACCGCCTCCTCTCGGACTCTGACAGTAAGAAGGATTTCCTGAAGCACTTGCATTACACTGTTCCTGAAGTCTTGCACTGAACTTAGTCAATCGCACACATAAGTCCGTTCTCTTCACAGTGCCACTCTTGTCTAACTAATGCTGCATTGTAACTTACTAAGTGTTGCACTCTGCACTTTAACTTTTCCCATTCTTCTAATAATTTTCCAAAGCCAAAACAAACAAGTCTGTTTACGTTAAATTTTGTTCCAATTGAGTCTTTTCTCTCACAACTGTAAATCCTTAACACAACACACTGTTTTTTTCACTGCACAACACTGTAAATTCCCTTGTGGTCTAGTGGAGAAGTTCTTGCTGTTTATTCACTGTCAGAGTCCGAGAGTATCACTGGCAGGTGACCTAGGGGTGCGTCGCTGGGTCGTGGTGATGGCGTACCCACTGCAGATGACTCTGAAGACAGCCGCAAACTCACGTCGAGCAGTGACTCCACCGTGGCTGATGTGCTGGGCTGTGGCTCGGAGCATGAGGGCCTGTCTTGGGGAGGCAACGGAGTGGAGCCAGGTCTGGGCACAGCGGGGGTCACGGGCCCGAAAAAACTGTCAATGGTAGATTGACGCAAGGAACAACGATTCTGACGTTGATGATGCGCTGCCTGAAAGCACGCACTTCCTCCATGAGTCCCAAGGGCCCCATCTCCCTGTCGCAGTCCGGGTGTTCCAGGTAGTCTAGGACAAACTCTAGATGTTCCCGGAGTGCACTCAGCTTGGGGATGGCTGGAGTAGTGTCCTGCTGAGAGGAATCCGCATCATCGTTGCCTTCCTCGTCGGAATCTTCAAGTTCGGTACTGACACCTGCAACTGAAGACGCGATCTCGATATCAGACAATGTCTGATACCCAGGATCGCCCTCGTCGTCATCCAACCACTCACGAACATCGTCCACATCAACATCGTTGCCGTGCGTACGTAGCCGTGCATGGAAGTCATCCACGTCAAACCCTAGAAAATCGTACTCCACATCCATTCCGAGAAGCAGACGAGACCAACCATTTTCCAGAGTCTTCGCAGGGACTTCCTTCCATGCACCACTCTCTTCCTTTTCTCAGGTGGCAGGGCCATCACCACACACACTAAGAGGAGGCCCGAGAGCAGCAAGAGTGCCTGCAGCAGGTAAGGCACCACCACAAAAGCGATCATGTGGGCAGCCATAATGACGAGCGTGCACTCGCGGCGAGAGACAGGCAGAAAGTGGGGAGGATGCAGCGGCGTTCTATCGGACGTTGGAGGAATGACGCGCCAGAACAATGCTCTCCCGCGCTGTGCGTGGCAAGTTCAAATTACGGGTGGGAAAAATTCGTTTTTTTTTTTTTGGGGGGGGGGGGGGTTTGGACTATTTTGGGAATATTGGATCCCGGGACAATTATGTCCAGTTAGTGGGGATGTTCGGATATTGGGCGTCCGGATATTAGAGTGATTACTTATATATATATATATATATATATATATATATATTTATATATATATATACAGTATACATATACATACAGTAAACCCTTCACATGTTGAACTATATGGGGCTCTACCCTGGTTTGAATGACTGAATTTTCTGTCTTACCAAATATTCACCCCCCAAAATTGCTAAGACACGACATATTACTTGTCCTTTTTAACACTGAATCAAAGTAGCATACATAAATAATTAAGTTATGACAAAAAAAACTATTCGTTGCATTTAATATACCTTTGATTGGTAGAAAATCATCCATAGAGGCAGTACAGACCCGTCAGGAGCTTGTGTTGGAGATGGATTTTCACCCCACAAATTGCAAAGGCCATACTTATTAGTGTACTTTTCAACACTGAAGTAAAGGAGCATTTACAGTTTATAAATGAATAAAGATAGACAAAAAAATAAAATCAGTGCACCTAATTTACCTTTCATTAGAGGTAGTACAGACCTGTCGGCAGCTTGTGTTGCAGACGGAGGTGGTGGAGTTCACAGTTTAACATAACATTCTAAACAGTACCCAGTATTTATTTCACTGAACGTTAAGAGTTAAACTTAAATGTAATCACAATAATAGACTGCAATGTAACCCTTGCAGTAATAATAATACTGAACTTTAATCATGATCTCTTAACACTAAGTCACACGCATAAATTTTTTTTTTGTCAAATTACAGTTTTCATAAACACACACACAAACACTATTCGGTGTCTGTGCCAACACTACTTGAAGTGCTGGCTATCTGAAGAGCTGTAGAAGTAGAATCACTGCTGGATTCAGGAGGAGGGATAGGCCGACACCTTGGCATAGGCATAAAGAAGTCATCAGTCTTCACCTGCTTCTGCTGTGAATACTGGCAACGAATAACCAAGCCTCGCAGCTCCCTCACATGCATATAAAAATTTTGTGCTTCTGCATCATCAACATAATCCAGCCAAGATATGACAGCATCCATTGCTTCATGAACTTAGGGTAATTTGTATGGATTCTTGTGTCCAACATCACTGTTCTTTTCCTCGTTGTCATCATCGTCATCATCTTCATCTTTCTTCCCAGCCACGGACTCAGCAATTTCTCCTTTTGTTCGGTGATGATACCCAGGATCATCTGCATCCATTTCAAGCCACTGGATGACATCATCTTTATTAATATTCTTCCCACTGACTTTTTGCATAACTTCAAGATAATCTGAGACTTCAAAGCCAGTAAAATCAGGCAAGCATTAGACTGGCGTCCACATGTCCACCTGGCACCACCTTTGACCCCTCACCTCCGCATCTCCGCCTGCTTACATATGTGGTCTCGGCCTGAGTACGACTTACCAAAGATTCCGTCTTCTAAAAGTTTGACTTGTGAAGGGTTTATTGTGTGTATATATATATATATATATATATATATATATATATATATATATATATATATATATATTGCTAGGCACCTCAATCCCATATGGGGTGGCCACAAACAAATCATCTCCATGTCAAAGTGTCCCCTGCCATTTCACTGCCCTGCTTCCAGCTCACCCCCCCCCCTCTCTCATATACCTCTCCACTCCATCCCTCCATCTCATCCTTGGCCTCCCCCTCCACCTCACTCACGTACATCTCCTTGTCAGTCTCTCACTCTCCATCCTCTCCACATGGCCAAACCAACTCATTGTGTTTCTCCTTACCACATCCACATCCACACCACAATGCTTCTTCACATCCTCATTTGTCAGTCTGTCTCTCCATGTGACTCCACATGCTCCTCTCAGATAACTCATTTCCACTGCTTTCACTCTTGACTTCTGTCCCTTCAAGAAGGTTCAAGCTATGTCAGATTTGGTATTGCAATACTGTCATGTGGTAACTTTTTCACTTCCATGCTCACTTCCCTGTTTCTTATCACTGCATTCAAGGAACCAGCAACCTTTCTTCCTTGTTGTACCCTTTGAAGCATTTCCCCCTCCAGACTTCCATGCTTACTCATCACACTACCCAAGTACTTAAACGTACTCACATTTTCCAATTCCTCACCATCCAACCTCACTGTACATTCACTGACTTCACGTCTCTCGAAGACCATAACTTTACTCTTCCCGACATTCACCTTAAGATTCCGTTTCTTACACACTCTCCCAAACTCATCCACCAAGCCTTGCAGCTCCCCTTTGTCTTCACTTAACAACACAGTATCATCTGCATACAACAGTACAGGGAGTTTCCAAACACTGCCCTCGCTCATTAGTGCCACTCCAACATCCACTGCCCTACCTTGTATCTCATTTATAACCCCATCCATATACAGATTTAACAACCATGGAGAAATGACACATCCCTGTTTCAACCCAACCTTCAAACAGAAAAGTTCGCTCAGTTCACTATCCACATGCACTGCAGCCTTAGCACCCTCCTACATACTCTTCACAGCCTTCAGCAACTTCCCATCAACTCTATATATTCTTAATACTTTCCACATTCCTTGTCTCTCCACCCTGTCGTATGCTTTTTCCAAATCCATGAAGGCCGCATACAACTTCTTTTCCTTCTCTAGAAACTTTTCCACTAAAGATCTAAGAATGAATATCTGATCTATGCAACCTCTTCCCTTCCTAAAACCTCCCTGTTCTTCTCCAACTAATTCCTCAGTTATTTCCCTAACTCTGTCAATAAGTATCCCACCATATACTTTTCCTATTGCACTAATAAGACAGATGCCCCTATGAGTACCACACACTTGTTTTCCCCTTTTCCTTTGTACATGGGAATAACTATACCTGACTTCCAATCCTCTGGGACTTTACCCTCCTCCCAGGCCAGTCTGCACATCTTTCATATCCATTCTACAGCAATCTCTCCCACATACTTCAGCATTTTCTCAACAAGCTGCAGTCAGTTTTTGTGTTAGAAGAGGAATTTAACCCTGTGCCTGTGATGTTCCTTTTAAAAATTCCGATCGACAGGCTGCAACGTTCCTTTTAAAATCCACGAATCGATTTCAAAAGTTGCATTGTGTATTTTGGCACGAGTACTTTGTGCTGGTTCCTTGAAGGCAGTGATAAGAAACAGGTAAGAGAGCATGGAAGTGACAGTATTGTGATACCAAATCTAACGTACGGAAGTGAAGCTTGAACGTTGGTGGAGGGACACAAGTCAAGAGTGAGAGCAGTGGAAATGAGTTATTTGAGAGGAGCCTGTGAGTCACATGGAGAGACAGACTGACAAATGAAGATGTGAAGGAGCATTGTGGTGTGGATGTGGATGTGATAGGAAGGGTTAGGAGAAACACATTGAGGTGGTTTGGCCATGTGGAGAGGATGGAGGGTGAGAGACTGACAAGGAGAGTGTATGTGAGTGAGGTGGAGGGGGAGAGAGGGAGGGGAAGGCCAAGGATGAGATGGAGGGATGGAGTGGAGAGGTATATGAAAGAGGGGGGGATGAATTGGGAGCAGGGCAGTGAAATGGCGGGGGACTGGGCGACAAGGAGGCGATTTGATATTGGCCACTCCGTATAAGGGATTAAGGCGTCTGGCAATAGATAGATAGATAGACTTTGTGTATTCATATGCCCACACCTGAGGTTGCCAGTTTGTCCTTGTAGCATCTTCAACACTGCATCACACAACCACGTGAGTCCAGTTTGCTTCAGGAAGTCATGGCGTCTACAGGTGGTCCGTCGCGTTTGCCCCAGCCCTCAACTTCTTGTGGTGTTACCAAGGAAAGAGGTGCTAGAGGTTGTAATCCACAGAAAAGGAAGTATGCACCTACTAATGACAGTGATTGTAATGTGGAATATACTGTTCTGTAAAATCTCTGAAAGAACAGGCCAGCACACCACGCTCCAAGCAACACAAACCCATGCATGTTACACCATCAGGGTTTCCTGGGCTGTTATTTGATACAGATGAAAGAAACTGGGAATATAATGAACTTAATGAGGATGTTAGTGACGAAGATGTGAGTGAGGGAAATGAAGATTTGGCACTAACTCTTCCTAGTGCAGGGGAGGAAAGCGAGACGGAGGGATGTAACACAGCCATGGCTCACGCTCATGTGACAACACTCGTTCCCTCACATTGCCACACACAACCCCAATCCACCACTTCCTCATCTTCCTCTGCATCTAGATATGCAGGCAAGCAAAGCGACGATTGTATCAGGAAGCACCAGCATCATGATCGTCTCCCAGCCAACATCAGCATCTTACAAGGAAAATTCACCACCACCACCCAGCTCACCCACTGCTGCCCCAGCGCTATCACCACCATTACCTCCACCCAGCTCACCCACTGCTGCCCCAGCACCATCACCATCACCACCTATGCTGCCAATTCACCCACATTTACATGGATTGAAGGAAGTGATTTTGTGCCTGTTTTGCCTCAGTTTGGTGCAGGTACCACTGGGGTTAGTGACGAGTGACCTTACTCTCCAGATTCCCCAGTGGTTGATCATTTCGAAGCTTTTATTAGAGATGATGTGACCAATCTTATTCATGAACAGACAAATCTTTATTAGAAGTTTGTCGCTCAGCACCATGTTTTTAGCCCCAGGTCGCATGTAAACGGGTGGACAGATGTTGTGATGGAAGAACTAGTGTCGTTCTTGGCATTGCCTGTGCTGATGCCACATTGTAAAAAACAAGTGCTGAACGACAACTCTGGCAGAATAATGCCTTCATACCTACACCTGTCTTCGGCAAATACATGCCACGCGATCAGTTTTTGGTGCTGCTAAGATTCTTGCACTTCTTTGACAAAAGGCGTCCCTCCAACATGGACCATCTCTGGAAAATTAGGGATCTGTTCCAGCTGCTGAAGGGGAAGCCTACCAAGTACTTTGCCCCTTTTCAGAAAATTATTACTTGTGAATCCCTTGTACTGTTTAGAGGATGGCTTGTCTTCAAACAGTACATTCCATCTGAGCAGCACCACTTTGGGATAAAGTTATTTGTGATGTGTGACAGTCACACAGGGTATGTCTTGGACATGCTAATCTGCATGACCACGGACATCGACATACCACGCAACAGTCCTCATGGGGTGTCAGGTGCTGTAGTCAGGAAGATGATGGGCAGGTATCTTGGCCAAGGACATATCCTTTATACTGATAACTGGTATACAAGCCCTTCCTTGGTTCAATTCCTGCTCTTGAACTGTCAAATGGCACTGGTTTTGTGGCACAGTTTGTAGGAACCATAAGTTTTATGCCACGGTTCACACCTGCTGCACAGCAAGGGAGTCTACAGCTCTTGAAGCCTAACAGCATTCTGCCAATTGCATGGCAAGACAAGAGAGATGTCACTGTTTTGACCACCGTACGCCAGGGGAATATGGTTGACGGTGACAGAGTTGACTGCCGTGCTGGCAAGAAAATTCAGAATCCTGATGCATTCCTGGATTACAACCTGAACACGAGCTTGGTGGACAAGCGTGATATGCAACTGTGTAATGTGGAGTGCATCGGGACGTCAGTACGGTGGTACATCAAGCTCTTGCTGCACCTGATTGTCGTCACACTTCCGAAATCATACAACCTGTACCTCTCTTGGTCCCAGAAGAAACTGAAGTTTCAAGAATTCTCCTATAATATTGTGTTTCAGCTGCTGGAAAACTATGGGACTCTGCAGACTTAAGAAAGAGGATAGAGGTATGCTGCTCTGCCTGACAGACTGACTGGCAAGGAATACATGCAGTGGCACTACAATGCACTGACAGCAACAACAGAACCAGGGAAAAAGACAGCAGATTTTGTGCCATGTCTACATGCACACAACCAGGCTTGAGCAAGTGGGACGAAAAGTGACGACATGGTGCACAGAGTGTCAGGTTAGCTTGTGTATGGGAGACTGCCACCTTGACTTTCATACACTCGTCAACTTCTAGCCCCCCTAGAAATGTGACTGAACAAATGTAAATAAGTGATAGAAAGTAAGTGTAAGTAACTAAAATATAAGGAAAATGAAAATGTCTGGTGTAAGCTGTGTTAATACAGTATCTTTCATTGAGTTTAGCATTATTTATTGTTACTAAGTAGGTTTTCATAGCTTATTATTTTAATTTATAATGTTTGTAAAATAATGATTTTGAGGTGCTAAGGGAACCATTCAAGATAATGCAAAGAAAGTGATGTGTATAGTGGTATGTGGTTGGGAAATGAAGTGTGGTGAGCGACGGTGTGGGTGGCGGTGGATGACGGACAGCTAGGGTACAGTGACACAAAGAAACACCAAAAATGGCGTTGATTCCACCTCTCTCTGCAGCATTATAGAGGCATCTAAACATTCACTGATGTGTTCATAGATAAGAAGAGGGGTTTTGCATTCTTGTGCATGTTTTTTTTTTTTTTTTTCTATCTTTTGTATTAATATGAATATTATTGCACTGAAAATGGGTATTTTTTGAGTGGATTGCCACAACAGGGGTATCGCTCTCGCCACAAGAGAAGCAGCCAAGGCGTTAATGAACCTGAAATGGAATCCAGGATGAGTTTAAGGTGAGGAAATTTGTTTTGGTGCCAAAATAGGTCTAGGTTGATGTTTTTAGGGGCACATTTTGAAGATTTTGTGACAATATTAATTTTTTCCATAAGGTCTTGTGTTGGTCCAAGATGATTCTTGTCCCAGACGGGACCCTAAGGTGACAATATTACCGTCTTGGACGCGAGGATACTGTACAAGAATACATAGAGAGGAAGAAATTAACTTTCGAAAAGGTTAATTAGCAAATGTAAGGAAAAACCCAAACTGTTTTATAGTTTTGTCAGTGGCAAATTGAAACTAAAGGAAGGAATCACCAAACTGAAAGTAGAAGGAGAGGTCTATAAAGATGCAGCAATACAATCTGAAAAAAGGAACAAATGTTTCCAATCAGTTTTCACTAAAGAAAGGGATTTTGTGGAGGGGGAGGGAGTTAATGGAAATGTAGTGTTAAAAGATATAAAAGGTAAAGTGCAGGAAGTGTATGAATTACTGGAAACTCAAGATGTAAGGAAAGCCCCAGGACCAGATGGAATCTCTAATTAATTAACTTTCAAAAAGGTTAATTGGCAAATGTAAGGAAAAACCCAAACTGTTTTATAGTTTTGTCAGTGGCAAATTGAAACTAAAGGAAGGAATCACCAAACTGAAAGTAGAAGGAGAGGTCTATAAAGATGCAGCAATACAAGCTGAAAAAAGGAACAAATGTTTCCAATCAGTTTTCACTAAAGAAAGGGATTTTGTGGAGGGGGAGGGAGTGAATGGAAATGTAGTGTTAAAAGATATAAAAGGTAAAGTTCAGGAAGTGTATGAATTACTGGAAACTCAAGATGTAAGGAAAGCCCGAGGACCAGATGGAATCTCTAATTGGGTACTAAAGGAATGCAGAGAACAACTGGCGGATAAGATTCACGGTTTAATTGTGTGTTCTCTGGGAGAAGGGAAGGTGCCTTGGGAACGGAAGTGGGCCATTGTGGTACCAGTTTATAAGGGAGGAAACAAGGGAGAACCCCTGAACTATAGACCAGTATCCCTGACCAGTATGGTCGCAAAATTGTGCGAGAGAATCCTGAAAGCCAGATGGATAAAATATATGGAGGAGATGAACATTTTGGCTGAAAGTCAGTTTGGATTCAGAAGTGGAGTCATGTGTTTCCAACATGTTGAGCTTTTACTCAAGAGTGATTGACATGCTGCAGGAAAGAGACGGTTGGGTGAATTATGTGATTTAGATTTGGAGAAAGCCTTTGAAAAGGTACCCCACAAGCAACTAATGTGGAAATTGGAGCACATAGGAGGACTGAACGGAAACCTCCTGGAGTGGACGAGAGACTTTTTGAGAGAGACAAATGAGGACAGTAATGAAGGACAGGATGTGTAGATGGAGGGAAGTAACAAGTGGAATCCCACAGGGCTCGGTGTTAGCGCCAGTATTATTCCTGATTTACGTAAATGATATGGTAGATGGAATGAACAGTTATGCAAGTCTGTTTGCTGATGATGCAAAGATATTGAGGAAAGTAGAAGTTAAGGAGGACTGTAAAATGCTGCAGGAGGACCTGGATAGGATTTGTGATTGGAGCTGGAAGTGGGAAATAAAATTCAATGCAAAAAAATGTAAAATATTGGAAATGGGTAAAAGTACCCAGAGGCCATCACTGAATTATTTGATGGGTAATGAACCAATCACAAAAGTGAGGGTAGACAAAGATTTGGGAGTGCAGGTCCAGGATAGTTTGTCACCTGAAAAAACACATTAACAAGACAGTTAAAGAGACATATAAACTCTTGACTAACATAAGAGTAACATTTCATTACATGGATGAGTAGATGATGAAAAAATTGATAGTGGCCATGATTCACCCCAGGTTGGAATATGCAACAGTAGTGTGGCCCCCACATAAAAAGAAAGTTATAAACAAGATCGAGAGAATACAAAGAAGAGCAACCATGATGGTCCCTAGCCTGGCAGATCTGTCATACAGAGAGAGGCTGGAAAAGCTGGATCTGCCTTCCTTAGAAGAAAGGAGAAAGAGGGGTGACATGATTGCAGTGTTCAGGGCCATGATGGGAGTAGATAAAATTGACAGAGATCTGTTTGTATGGGATGGGAGGGTAACAAGAGGACACAGAACGAAACTGAAGAAGTGAAGCTGCTTGAATGATATCAAGAAATATAGTTTTCCATATAGATACATAGACTTGTGGAATAGCCTGGACAAAGAGATCATCCAGTCTAAAAACTTAAATGAGTTCAAAGCAAAATTTGACTTGTTGAGAAACAGAGATGGGACCCCACAAGTGTAGCTCATTTCCTGTACAGTATATCACAACTAGGTAAATACAACTTGGTAATTACACACACACACACACACACACACACACACACACACACACACACACACACACACACACACAGGGATTCAATCGAGGCGGACGTGCGACATCGGCGCTCCGCACCGAACCAACACGGCCAGTGGCATTACCTAAATTAGTATCTTTGTATGAGTCAAGCTCTGTACCAGGTTAGACTAAATGATTTTGTCATTATTAAAAGGAAAAAAATAATAAATTTAAACAAGACTTGTTCAAACAGGAAAGAGAACCAAGACCAAAGAATACGCTGAGTCATCTGAGGTTTGTTTAGACTACAACAACACGGGGATTGTAAGTACATAGTCTGCACTTATAGTATTGCAAAATGGATACATACTTTAGTAAAGCAAATTTGGAAAAGAAAAGGGATAAAGGTAAAAAGCAAAATGATGATTTCTACCAAGAACTGGTTGAAGTGGAGACTCACAATAGACTGGTTGAATGGATAAACAAACTAGAAATGGCTTCAAAAATGAAATTGATGAAATAAAGAAGCAGATGCACTTGCAAAAGGAAGAAATAGAAAAACTAGGAAGGGAGGCCAATAAGAAAGACACAACCATCAGTGAACTAACAGTGGAATTGAGTACACTTAGGAAGAAAATGAGCGAAATGGCAAGTACAGTAGTCAATCACAAGAGTGTTATGGAAGAGTTTAAAAATGACACAAAGACAATTAGGCAAGTAAGCAGTGATATTGAGGAGAAGATAACACAGGTGAATGAAGCTGTGCAAAGCTACAAAAATGATGTGGAAACCACGTATCCTGAAATGGTGAAAGTAAAGAAAGTCTTAGAAACAAGGGTGGAGGAAAAAAGCATTAAAAAGGAAGTGAAAAGAATACTCCAGAACAATCCGAAATTAGTCAGAGATTCAGTAGATATAAACAAATCAATAGTAATCACTGGTATAGAAGAGGAAGAGGTAAAAAACAAGATCACAAGAGATAAAAAGGAGATGGCAAATGTAATGAGCTTACTGAAAGAAGTATCAGAGGAAATCTTTAGTAAAGACATAGAGGAACACAAAAGGTTAGGGAAATATGAGAAAAGCAAGACAAGACCTCTAAAGGTGACTTTCCAGAGTGTAAACACTGTGGAAGAGATACTAAAAAGTGCAAAGAATCTTATGGAAAAAGAGGAGTTCAAAAATGTATGGATAAAAAGATGCCTAACACAAGAGGAACTGGAATTACTGAAAGAGAAAAGGGAAGAAGCAAAAACAAAAAATGAGGGAAGATCAGAAGAGGAGAAGAAGAAATTTTTTTACAAAGTAATAGGATTACAGGTACGAAAGTGGTACACAAACAGGATGGAATAAAAAGAAGGAAGGTAGTAGAACCATGTCATAACAAGTATATAAACAAGATGATAAAGTTGATGTACTCAAATGTGGATGGAATGGTATCTAAATTACTAGAGATAAATGATTATGTCAGAGAAAATGAACCACAAATAATATGCCTAACTGAAACAAAATTAACACCAAGGATATCAAATGACATACTAAACTTAGAGGAATACAATATATGGAGAAGAGACAGAAATTTAAAAAAAGGAGGAGGAATTATAATATTAACTAAGAAAAATGTAAAAGTCAATGAAATAAAACTAGATATACTATCACAAGTAGAACTGATTGCAGTAGAAATCAACACATCTGAAGGTAAAGTAATTGTAGCCAATTTGTACATGCCACCCAGATCAAACACATGGGAAAGAGATGAATATGAGGACCTGGCAGAGAGTACAATTCAGAGTTTAAGATCATTACTACATAAAATGGAAGAGAAATCAGAAAGAATTATACTAAATGGGGATTTCAATACAGATATAAATTGGAATACTCTAGATATAATTAGCCAAGAAAGCTGTTGGGGCCAAAAGCTCCTGGATCTCGTACAAGAGTTCTTCCTAACGCAACATGTGAGGGAAACCACCAGAAAAAGAGGACTTGATGTACCTTCAGTGCTAGATCTAATATTTACTAGGCAAGAAAATGATATTGACAGTTTAATATATCACCCTCCACTCGGCAAAAGCGATCATGCAGTACTGAATTATAACATCAGGATAACATATGACATAGTAAACAGCAATGACAGTTACAAAAAGAGCCTAAACTATAAAAAGGGAAATTATCAAGACCTAAAGAAGTATTTCTTAGAAGTTGATTGGGAAAATGAGCTTAGAGGACAAGATTTAAATGCTGTATATAAAAAATTCTGTGAATTTTATGAAATAGGAGTCCAGAAGTACATCCCACAGCACAAAGAAGCAGATAAGAAAATACAGAAATGGTTCAATACAGAATGTAAAAAATCAAAAGAAAGAAGAGATTTGTTGTGGAATAGATACAGAAGACACAATAGTGAAAGGGCGTATAATGATTACAAACAAGCAAGAAACGATTATACAAGAATAAGGAGGGAAGCCGAAAAACAGTTTGAGGAGGATATAATAAATAAAAGTAGTGATCAACCAAAGCTGTTTTACAGCTATATCAGAAGCAAAACCAAAGTAAAAGATATAATACAATCAATTACGGACGAAGGATTCACATATACACAAGAGAAAGATATTTGTGAAGCACTAAATAAGAATTTCCAATTAGTTTTTAATGAAGAAAAAAATTTTGAGAGGGACTATGTGGAACATGCATGTCCATACATACTACCAGATATACAAATAGCAGAAAAAGTAATACAGGAGGAGTTAAGTAAATTAGACAGAGGAAAAGCAAGTGGTCCTGATGAAATTTCATGTTGGGTACTACGAGAATGTGCAAAGGAGTTAAGTAAACCATTATTTTTAATTTTCAAGAAATCTTTGAGTCAAGGTAAACTACCTGATATTTGGAAAAAACAAATATTGTCCCCTTATTCAAGAAAGGAAATAGACAAAATCCACTCAACTGCCGACCAGTATCACTGACCAGTGTTGTAAGCAAGGTATTAGAAAAGCTTATAAGAAAAGCTTGGGTAAATCATCTAGAAGAACACAGTATGATAACAGAAAGACAGTTTGGTTTCAGAAAAGGAAAATCATGTGTTACTAATCTGTTGAGCTACTATGACAGAGTAACAAACACAATACAGGAAAGGGAAGGATGGGTGGACAGTATCTATTTAGATTTCAAGAAAGCTTTTGACACAGTACCACACCAAAGACTTTTATGGAAACTGTACCATCAAGGAGGAATTCGAGGCAAACTGTTTTGTTGGATGCAAGACTTTCTCATAAAAAGAGAAATGAGAACAGTACTAAGAGGAAACTACTCATCATGGAAAGAAGTGACTAGTGGAGTACCACAGGGTTCAGTGCTGGCACCAATCATGTTTTTAGTGTATATAAATGATATAAACAGTAACACTGGAAATGAGAGCTATCTGAATATGTTTGCAGATGATGCAAAAATACAAAGGAGAAATACTAACACAGACTCTTGTAAAGAGCTACAAGAAGAATTAAATAAACTTCATGAATGGAGTATTACATGGCAAATGGAATTCAGTGTGGACAAGTGTCATGTAATCAAGTTTGGTAAAAGTGGAAAAAGACCTGATTGGGATTATAAGATAGGAAATAAAACCCTATACACATCAGAAAGAGAGAAAGACCTAGGTGTGATTATCAATAACAGACTATCTCCGGCTGACCACATCAGCGAGAAGGTACGGAACATGTATACACTGCTTGCAAATATGAGAATAGCATTCACATACATGAATGAAGATATGCTAAGAAGGATAATAACATCATTCATTAGACCAACCCTGGAATATGCATTAGTAGTCTGGAGTCCTCATCTCAAAAAGCACATAGACAAGATTGAAAAAGTTCAAAGGGCCGCTACAAGATGGATACCAAGCTTAAGGGACCTAAGCTACGAAGAAAGACTAAAGAAACTGAATCTACCAACACTACAGGAGTGAAGGAAAAGAGGTGACATGATAATGCTATATAAGTGCATATCAGGGAAGGAGAAAATAGACATAAATGATTACTTAACATATGGAGAAGCATCAGCAAGAGGACACTGCAAAAAACTGCATAAGAAGAGAGGTGATAAAGACGTAAGGAAATTCAGTTTCCCAAACTGAGCAATTGATCAATGGAATGCACTACCAAATGAAATGGTGTGTGCCAAAACAATTCACAACTTTAAGGATATGTACGATAAATATGGTTTAAGACACGGGACAGTACGAGCTTGACTCATTCCTGTAAAGATACAATTAGGTAAGAAAAATTAGGTAGGTAAGAACACACACACACACACACACACACACACACACACACACACACAATAATGTGGAAACTAGAATATATAGGAGGACTAAAGGGGAAACTTCTGGAATGGATGAGAGACTTTTTGAGAGACAGACAAATGAGGACAGTAATAAAGGAAAAGATGTCTGGATGGAGGGAAGTAACAAGTGGAGTCCCTCAAGGCTCAGTGTTGGCGCCAGGAATGTTCCTGATTTACGTAAATGATATGGTAGATGGAGTGAACAGTTATGCGAGTCTGTTTGCTGATGATGTAAAGATCTTGAGGAAGATAGAGGTTGAGGAGGATTGTAAAATACTGCAGGAAGATTTGGATAGGATACACAATTGGAGCCGGATGTGGGAAATGAAATTTAATGTAAAGAAATGTAAAATATTGGAAATGGGTAAAAGTACCAGGAGACCATCACTGAATTATTTTTTGGGTAATGAATTAATCACAAAAAGGAGAGAAGAGAAAGATTTGGGAGTGCTGGTCCAAGATAGTTTGTCACCAGAAAAGCACATTAACAAGATAGTTGGAGAGACTTATAAGCTCTTGACTAACATAAGAGTAGCATTTCATTATATGGATGAGGAAATGATGAAAAAATTGATAGTGGCCATGATCCGCCCCAGGTTAGAATATGCAGCGGTAGTGTGGTCCCCACACAAAAAGAAAGATATAAACAAGATTGAGAGAATACAAAGAACAGCAACCAAGATGGTCCCCAGTCTGACAGACCTGTCATACAGAGAGAGGCTGGAAAAACTGGATTTGCCTTCGTTAGAGGAAAGGAGAAAGAGGGGAGACATGATTGCGGTGTTCAGGACCATGGTGGGAGTAGATAAAATTGACAAAGAAGATCTGTTTGTATGGGATAAGAGAGCAACAAGAGGACATGAAATGAAATTGAAAAAGTCAAGCTGCTTGAAGGATATCAAGAAATATAGCTTTCCTTACAGAAGTATAGACTTATGGAATAGCCTGGACAAAGAGATCGTCCAGTCTAAAAACTTAAACGAGTTTAAAGTTAAATTCGACTTATTGAGAAACAGCGATGGAAACCCACGAGCATAGTACATTCCGTGTATATCACAATTAGGTATATTCTTAAATATTTGGAACGACTTAGACAAAGAGGTGGTGCATGAGAAAAACATTCATGTGTGTAAAGGTAGACTTGATAAATGTGGATATGGAGACAGGACAACACGAGCATTGCTCAATTCCTGTATACTACAAATAGGTAAATACAAATAGGTAAATACACACACACACACACACACACACACATGGAAGAAACTATCTATATAGCTGTCTATAGCCAGACATTGCAATCCCGAAAAGGGTGGCCATTTGTCATTGAGTCTATTGTTTTATTGAAAGAAGCGTTACCCCTTGGCTAATCTACTTATTGGGCAAAGGAATTAGATATGGTAGATATAGAATATCAGTAGTATAGAAATATATACCTTAATTTAAAGGAAGAAAGGCAGGAGAGGAAAAAAAGGTTTGATGCAATGCAAATTGTTTTTTGGCTATACAAAAATGGGATACAGAAGGTTCAACAACAGGCAGGCATCTGCAAGGTAGCTACAAGCCAACTAGGAATCCTGTATATATACAGATGTCAGAAGGAATGTCAAAATAAGATTTGAGAGAGATATAGTGGCCAGATGTAATGAAGAACCCAAGCTCTTGTATTGTTATGTGACTAGCAAAATGAAAATTAAGGATAAGATACAATGTTTGACAGCTGAAGGAAGAACCTATACTAATGAAAAAGAAATATGTGAGGTAATGAACAGAAAATTTTCACTCAGTGATTGTTGAGGATTGTTCTTTAGTTGAAGAGGATACAGGATTTAATGTCACACAGGGCATGGGACTAGATGATAATATAAAGAGAGGAAATAATAGAAATTATTAAAAGTATACTGTAGATATAGCAAGTGGTTCTGATGAAATATCAAGCTAGGTAATGAAGAAATATGCAGATGTATTAAGTAAACCTCTGTATAAAACATTCATTGACTAAATAAGATAATGCAAATTACCAGGTTTATGGAAAAGAGCCACCTTTATGCCACTTTTGAAGAAACGGGACAGGGAAAATCCACAAAATTATAAACCAGTCTTTCTTAAAAGTGTAATATGTAAAGTAATCGAAAGACTGGTAAGGAAAAGATGGATTAAACTCCTTGAAAATCAAGTACTGGTAGATGAAAGACAGTTGGGGTTCAGAGCTGAGAGATCCTGTGCCTAAAATTTTCTGTTTCTGTGTGAGAGCCCATTAAACAATACAGGAGAGAGGTGGATGGATATTTACCTGAATTTCAAAAAGGTTTTTGATAGGACCCTGCTGTGGATGTCTTTGATTGCACAGCGCAGTTGACCCTTGTGCTGTGTGGTGCGGTGAGGATCTCTCCCTTCTCCCCTTGGGGCTAAGATACGAATAAATGTGTGTGTGTGGATGAGTAGATTGGGAGTGTGTCATCCTATCCCAGCAACCTCCTTTTCTTTGGGGGAAGCAGCCTAGGTATATAGACTTCATTGAAGGCTGAGTTGAAAACTGGAACACAAAGGTGGGATAAGGGGAAATTTGTTAAATTGGGTGGAGGATTTTCTAGTGGAGGGGGAGATGGGAACAGGAATAAGAGGACACTACTTGTATCTGAGGAAGGTAACAATTGGAGTTTTTCTGGGATAAGTTTTGGCTCTGGTAATGCTCTGCGCAGTGGCAATATCGTAACCAATGAGGTCTTGCCTAAGTGACGTATTTGCTGCTGCTGTAAAGCTCGAATTGGGAAAAGTTTCAATACCATATCAGCACTTCTGCGGCACCTCGGTTTGGGTTACCTTTCCTAGAAGGGTAGTCAAGTCGTACCCCACCTGCTCGTGGTGACCTCGCAGACACCTTGTTTTTTTGTTTTTTTTTCCACTTCTGTTTTTTGTGTTTTTTTTCTTTTGGTTTTCTTTTTTTCTCCTAAATTAGGGTGACACAAACGGGGGCGGCACTGCCTGGGTTTTTCCCGGGTAGTATTGTATACACGTTTTGCTGTTGTTGTCATCTTGTTTTGTTTTCTGTTCTCCCTTATCATGAGTAAACAACACCAGTGCCCTCGCTGCAGTAGGTCTGTAGCAAAAAGTGCACAAGCACTGAAGTGTGCCTACTGCAGCGAGTGGATTCATATAGCTTGTGAAAATTTGGATGCAGGCGACTATCCATTCATGAAGAGGAGCCACCAGCTGGGCTTTCGCTGGCTGTGTAGCCAGTGTGTTGCACCAGCAGACAAGGTCTTGGCTGGTGGAGGAAGTAGTACCAAGAAGGAGTATGAAGATAAAGTTATTGGGCCAATCTTTCAAGCAATCAGAGACGTATCATAGACTGGAGGCACTAGAGACCAAGGTCTCATCACCCATGGCGGCCACACAAGATCAGATGCTGTTCGCGGGTCTCTCTTGGGGGGAGGGAAGGATCTGCCTGGGGGCGTGATTGAGATCAGTGCTCATGGCCAGAAAAAAGTCATTCATAGTCAGCATGTACTGATTGTGAAACCAGAGAGTGGCGCTAGTGCCCTGACAAATCAGATGGGCCCAGAAGACATCAGAGGCGTACTTAACTCAGTACCGGTTGACAGCTGCCTTAAGACCAAGGCTGATGGGCTGGTAATGAAGTTTCCGTCAGCTGAGGCCAAGAGTGAAGCAACTGGGGTGCTGACTGATCATTTTGGCTCTGAAGGCACTTTTTGCATATCAGAGCCAAAGAAAATGTTGCCTAAAATGACCATGACAGGCCTTTCCTCTTCCTTGGATGACTCTGACATCATCCCAAATATTTTGAGAAAAAACAATAAAATTAAGATGCTCGTTGATCGAGGTTGTACCCTCAACCTTCTCTTCACAAGGACAAGGAATGACACCAAAACTGCTGTCTTGAAGATGTCGCCAGAGGTGAGATCCTCCATTGTAGAACAGGGCAATTACATCTATGTGGATCTGACAAGATGCCGCGTATTCGATAGATTCTGGGTTACACAGTGTCATCACTGTCAAGGCTTTGGTCATACATTTGAGAGATGTTCTAGGAAAAGTGATGAACCTAAATGTGTCTTTTGTGCTGGAGCCCATAAATCTAAGGACTGTAGTAACAGAAATTCTCCCAAATGCATCAACTGCTCCTCTTTAAGACATCAAGATGCTAATTCAAAGTCACAGGTGGTTGCCCATTTTGCTTCAAGTAGAGAATGTCCAATTATGATTTCTCATAGGAATAGATTGATTGAAAACACCAATTTTGACCATTCAAAAAACTGACTACGTCCCTCTTGAACCAGTTAAGGATGGGTCTTTTAAATATTCGTTCCATCCGTAATAAGATAGACTATATTAATGAAACCCCAAATCAGCACGAGCTTAACATATTGTGCTTGACTGAAACCTGGTTGTATGAGTCTGATATGGATATTATTCGTAATGCTTTGCCTAAGACACATTCTATTATTAGTATTCCCAGGCCTGCTGCTGACTATCCGGGAGGAGGCATAGCACTCATCTACTCGGCAGCACTTGCAAACGTTTGTCTCATTGACTCAGATCTGACCCCATCATCATTTGAATTTATGGAAGTATTAATAAATTTCCATCAGAATACCATTAGAATTGCAATTGTCTATCGACCAGGTCATCCGGGCAGAGATCGAGGTTTTATGGAGGAGTTTGGGCAGTTTCTCGAAGGGTTTTCTCTTAAACCTGGAGGACTTCATGTTTGTGGTGATTTTAATTATTGGGTTGACAGTCCAGAGTCAAAACCATTTTCTTCAGAATTCCTTGAGTTGATCACCCAGAACAGTTTTTTCAATTATGTGAGTAATCCAACTCATGTCTCAGGACATGTCCTTGACTTGATCTTGTCCCCTGTTGGTTGCAGGCACGTATCAGATGTGGAGGTTGACTCATTTGACCCCCTCATCTCTGATCATGCTCTGATCACTCTTAGTTTTGATGTCCCGAAATCCCCTTCATATAAAAAGGTCATCAGGTTCAGAAATTACAACAATGTTGACCACCAGTTGATGTGTTTTGAAATTGATCAACGTTTAAACTCCATCGATTCTTCAAGTCTTTCTTCTGGTGAATTGGTTGATATTTACAACAACGAGCTCAGGTCAATTTTTGACCATTATTGTCCTGAGGTAGTAAAAACAATCACTGTACATGATAATTCTCCGTGGTATGGTCCATCCATTAATTCTTTGCGTAGACAACGTAGAAGGGCAGAACATGAGTGGCGCTTGCAGCGGACTGAAGTAACTCGTTTGCGTTATGTTTTTGCGAGAAGAGCAGTCGTTCACACTGTAAAAGCCCAAAAGGCTAGGTATTATCAAAATAAAGTTGATTCATGTGGTGGTGATAAAAAAAAACTGTCTGCAGTTGTGAACAGTTTGGTTGGTCGGAAGAATGTAATTGTTAAACCAACTTCTTTATCTGATGTGCAATTGGCTTCTGATTTTGCTTCATTTTTTACAAGTAAGATATCTCGCATAAGAAATGATTTAGACAGCAGTTCTCCTAGTGAAGCGTACTCAGTTGACTTCCAGCCACGGTGCACCGGGGGTCATTTGCTTTCAACATTTCATCCACTGGATGTAAACAAAGTCAAATGTTACATCAGAGAACTTAATAAAACATTTTGCTCACTCGATCCATGTAACATGTCACAACTGCCTGATGTGTATGAGCATGCTGCAGACTTTATCTGCAACATAATAAATAGATGCTTCTTAGAAAGTAATTTTGTGCTGTCTGAGAAACGTGCTTTGCTTAGGCCCCTAATTAAGAAACCTGGCCTTGATGTCGAGAGCATGACAAATTATTGTCCTGTCTCTAACCTGTCTTTTTTATCCAAGATTATTGAGCGGGCCATACTCGACCAACTCTTACCACTACTGGAACACAACAGAGTTGTTCCTGTTGTTCAATCAGCATACAGAAAATACCATTCAACTGAAACTGCACTAACAAGGATTCAGAGTGACTTGGTGGCAAACACTTGTAGTGGGATGTCCTCTCTCCTAGTTCTTTTGGATTTGTCAGCAGCTTTTGATACAGTAGATCATAAACTATTGTTGGATGATCTGTATTTTTATGGCATTCGTGATAGTGCCCTTTTGCTCCTTAAGTCGTATCTGTCGGACAGATCTCAGAGAGTGGTTGTTGATTACGCTAGCTCTGATTCTGCTTCTCTTCTATTTGGAGTCCCTCAAGGATCAGTTTTGGGTCCAATTCTATTTACTATCTACACAAGTAGTTTATTGTCTCTACTTGATGCTCATGATGTGTCCTATCATTTTTATGCTGATGACCCCCAGCTCTATGTTAAGATGTCAGATATCAACGATACTAAGACAAAGTTTGAATCTCTAATGTCTGATATTAAGATTTGGATAGCTAAGAGGAAACTTAAGCTGAATGATGGTAAAACTGAGATCATCATCATCAGAGGAAACAGAAGGGGTGATGATACTGACAATGCCCTGGCTTTGAACATTGGCGTGTCACAGCTACATCCAGTCAGTTCTGTTTGAAATTTGGGTGTTTATTTTAATTCTAAGTTAAATTACAAAGAACATATTAATCAGGTTGTAAGAGGGTGTAACTTGCCTATCAGAAGTCTGTACTCTGTGAGAAGATTCCTGAATAGACGGTGCCTCTTAACATTGGTCCATGCTGTGGTCTTGTCTCGTGTTGATTATTGTAATTCACTGTGGGTTGGTCTTCCAAATAATATACTAACAAAAGTTCAGTCTGTGTTGAACAGGGCGGCACGGCTTATCTTTGGTCTCCCCCTGAGAACCTCAACTACCCCTTTTCTGATTGAGTTGCATTGGTTACCAGTAAAGGCTAGAATTGAATATAAACTGTGTCTTATTACATTCAAGGTTCTTAAGTTTGGTGAACCGAAGTATCTTGCTGAATTGTTAAAACTCCCATCGACACGCCCGGGTGTGATGTTACGCAGTGAAGATGATTCCTTGCGTCTTGATGAGCCAGGAGCCATTCACCAGTCATCTTTCTCTGATCGTTCATTTGCATATAGAGCCCCTAGATTATGTAACAGATTGCCATTGTCCATAAGACAACTCTCTACTGTTGAATCCTTTAAGAGACAGCTGAAAGCCTTTCTTTTTTCAAAATGCTATGACCTGGAGAGAGGTACTATGACGGATGATTATAAGGTTTAATTATTGCCACTTTCATGTATATATGATGTAGCTTGTATTATATACAAGAAATGTCACAGTTCTTGTAATTGTAAAAATAATGTATGTGTGTCGAGCGCTAGTGAATTCCCAAAAGGAAGAACTGGCGCTTTTGAGAAACAAAAGGCCAGATTATTGTTATTATTATTATTATTCTCTGTAAATGATGCAGTGGAAACTGTTATCTTTGGCAGCTATGTGGTTATGTTTGTTGATACAAGATTTAAAATCTATCAAGGATAATGTTTCATGTAAGGAACTGCAATAAGACATTACTAAACTCTGTGATTGGAAGAGAAAATGGATAATGCAGAAAAACACCATGTGACATAGTTTGGGAAAAGTAAAGAGATCCATTTGGGACTATAAATTGGGAGATCACAAGCTGCTAAACTCTGAAAGGAAAAGGATCTTGGGTTAATTATCAACCCAAAGCTTTCACCTGAAGATCACATTGAAGACAGGGTGAGGAAACTGTATGCTTTCTTATCTCTATCTATCTACAGCCAGATCCCATAATCTTGAAAGAGGTGCTGTTTGTCTTTGAGTTAGTTGTTTTACAGAGAGGGGCACTAACCCTCCTTGAACCCACTTGTTGACACATAGGAAACATATAGGTTGATTAAATGGTTACCACCCGTCATTGTAAATGGTTTCCTGACTTACAGGAAATCATTAGAATTATATCCTTATGCTAAATGCATCAGTAGTTGTAATAAAGATATACTATACTCATTTGTAGATAAGAAATATAGCCTGAGGTGGCCCATACAAAATGTTTGAGGAAGGCAGGCAAAAAGGCTAACACTGGTTGTATGTAATTAGGAAAGCATATTTCATTCGTAATAATGTCAGTAATTTGACAGTTTCAGTGTATATGCTATCCAGTTAAGGGATATATTAAGGGAATTTTTATCTATCTGTCTATCTATCTATAGCCCAATGCCCTGATCCCACAAAGGGTGGCTGCAGACAAAACGTCCCCAAGTCACTCTGTCACCCACCATTTGACTGCCCTCCCCCCAGCTCACTCCCCCCTCATATACCTCTCAACTCCATCCCTCTACCTCATCCTCAGTCCTCCCCTCCCTCGCCCTCCCTCCACTTCACCTACATACACCCTCGTAGTCAGTCTTTCATTCTTCATTCTCTCCGCATGTCCAAACCACCTGAGTGTATTTCTCCTAATTTCCTCAATCATATCCACATCCACCCCGCAACATTCTTTCACTTCTTCGTTTGTCGACCTGTCCCTCCATGTCACTCCACTTAGATAACTCATTTCCACTGCTCTCACTCTTGACTTGTTTCCCACCAGCAAGGTCCATGCCTCGCTTCCATATGTCATAGTAGGGATCACAATACTGTCATGCAGTGACTTCTTAACATCCATACTATCTATCTATCTATCTATAGCCCGACGCCCTAATCCCGCAAAGGGTGGCCGCAGACAAAACGCCTCCAAGTCACTCTGTCACCCACCATTTGACTACCCTCCCCCCAGCTCACCCCCCCCTCCCTCATATATCTCTCAACTCCATCCCTCCATCTCATCCTCAGTCTACCCCTCCCTCTCCCTCCCTCCACCTCACCTACATACACCCTCTTAGTCAGTCTTTCATTCTCCATTCTCTCCACATGTCCAAACACCTCAGTGTATTTCTCCTAATCTTCTCAACCACATCCACATCTACCCCACAACGTTCCTTCACTTCTTCATTCGTCAACCTGTCCCTCCACGTCACTCCACATGCTCCTCTCAGGTAACTCATTTCCACTGCTCTCACTCTTGACTTGTTCCCCTCTTGCAAGGTCCACGCCTCGCTTCCATACGTCAGGGTAGGGATTACAATGCCATCATGCAGTGACTTCTTAACTTCCATACTCACCTCCCTATTTCTCATCACCGCTTTCAGTGAACCAACAACCTTCCTTCCCTGCTGTACCCTTTCAAGCACCTCATCCCCAAAACTTCCATCCTTACTCATCACACTACCCAAGTACTTGAATGCACTCACATTTTCCATATCCCCACCATCCAACCTCACTGTGCATTCTGTGACTTCATTCCTCTCAAATACCATAACTTTACTCTTGTTTACATTAACTTTCAGATTCCTCTTCTTAAACACTGTCCCAAATTCATTCACCAAACCTTGAAACTCCCATTCAAAGCAAACCGTGTCGGGGGAGGACTGGCTGTATCGGTCATTTTTTATTGTTATTTAGATATTCCATTTTTATACTGGATTAAATATATAGTTCTCAGAAACCATTTACAATTCTGGGTGGTAACCATATAACCAAACCATATGTGCTCCCTACATGTCAACAAGTGGGTTGGTGGAGGGTTAGTGCCCCTCCCTGTAAAACGAATAACTCAGAGTCAAATGGCCACCCCGTATGGGATTATGGCGTCTGGCAATAGATAGATAGATAGATAGATAGATAGAACAATCTATCTATCTATTGCCAGACATCTCAATCCCATTTGGGGTGGCCACAAACAAATCGCCTCCAAGTCGCCCTGTCCCCCGCCATTTCACTGCCCTGCTCCCAACTCACACCCCCCTCTCTCATATACCTCTCCACCCCATCCCTCCATCTCATCCTCGGTATCCCCCTCCCTCTTTTCCCCTCCACCTCACTCACATACACTCTCTTCATCAGTCTTTCACCCTCCATCCTCTCCACATGGCCAAACCACCTCATAAACTATGCTGTTGCTAAAAAATGAGGCAGCAAACATCACATGCAGGAAGGTGAGGTGGGTGTGACTTGCGGTGTGAAATGCTTCTGGGCAACTGACAGGCAGGCAGCTGGCAACACACCAAGCAGGGGTGGGGGTGGGGAGGGGGATGGGGAGGGAGGCAGGCAGAGATGGAGGAGGGTGGGGGGACAGGGAGGGAAACAAGATAGCCAAACTGCCCTACTTCTCCCCCCCCCACCCACCCAGTCTCACTCATTGACTTACTCTCCCAGACTCACTGACCCATTCTCACTGACTCTCTCACTCACTGACTCTCACTCACCCACTCACTTCCTCACTCTCACTCACTCACTCACTCACTCTCTCTCTCTCTCTCTCTCTCTCTCTCTCTCTCTCTCTCACACACACACACACACACACACACACACACACACACACACACACTAGGAAACTAGATGAACATGAATCAAAGTCAAGGATGCATGATGAACATATTAAGGAAAACAAGGAGCAGCATAAGGGGTGGAAGAAAATCCAGGAGGAAGGAAAAATGGATTTGAAGGAGATTAAAGAACAACAAAGCAGGGAAAAGTTGGAAAAGGAAGTGGGTAGGGTACTAAGATGTAGAGAATCTTTAGTCAGGGATGTAGCAGACAAGAAAAAATGGATGATAATTTAAGGACTAAACGAAAAACAGATGACAGTAAGGTCCGAAAAGGAAAGAGAAGAACTGAATAAGGCAAAAGAGATATTATCAGTAGTTATGGAGGGTAACAATGAAGCTCAAGAAGAGATTGAAGAAGTGTTTAGGCTAGGAAAGTATGAGGAGGGAGGGGCGAGGCCACTTAATGTAAAGTTTAAGTCTCAGGCAATAGTAAATGAAATTATAAACAGAATATGGAAATTATCAGAAAAGGTAGAGCTGAAGAATGTTTGGATAAGGAGAGATGCAAATGAGAAAGAAAGAGCTAAGATAAAGGAGCTATTAAAGGAAACCAAGGCAAAACACGAACAGAGAATGGAGGAAGAGAAGACTGTTTTATTGGAGAGTTATGGATCAGAAATTGAGGAAGTGGTACCGACGGAGAGAGGGAGAGAAGAGGAAATAAAGAACAGTGAAAAAAGTTGGAAAGTGGCATATACTAATGTTGATGGTTTAATATCGGCAGGATTAGAAATCAACAATTACTTGAGGATTCACGAACCAGATATCATGTGCTTTATAGAGACCAAGTTATGAGAGGATAGTGACATCCATATGGGAGATGGCAAATGTAAATTGTGGAGAAGAGACAGAAAAGAAAAAACTGGAGGAGGAGTGATGATAGCAGTGAAGAACAACATCAGTGTGGAAAATGTGGAACCGGGAAAGGGTAAGGCCGAAGCGATAAATATGAAACTAGAAACCGGAGAGAATGGCAAGAGAGAGATCGCAGTGGTATACGTTCCCCTTAAGACAAGGGCATGGAAGGACGATGAATATCAGATGTTGTCAGATATGGTTATCTATCTGGAGAAAGTGATTGAGAAAAGCAGTAACATAATTATGATGGGGAATTTCAACTGTAAAGAGGTGAACTGGGAGGAATGGGACTCGGGAAGCAGTGAAGACTCATGGGGCACTATATTGTTAAATATTGCAATGAGTAATGTAATAACCCAATGGGTCAAAGAGGAGACTAGATTCAGAGGAGACGACACGCCAGCAAGATTAGATTTACTTCTAACTAAGGAACCTGATGTAGTTGAAAATTTAAAATATCAGTGTCCTGTAGGAAAAAGTGATCGTGTGGTCATTGAGTTCCAGATGATAAAAGGGAATGTGGTGCCAAGAGATGAGCTTTATAGGGAGGGAAGATACAACTATTGAAAAGCAAACTTTACAGGATTGAGGAAATTTTTCGAAAATGTGGATTGGAGAAAATTCAGAGAAACAAGAGAGACGCAGAGGAAGTGGGATATCTTTCTAGATATCTGTAAGTCGGGAGTGGAGAAACATGTGCCAAGAGTAAGTGGGAAAGAAAACAGGAAAAAGGATTGGTTTACCTGAAGGTGCATGATAGCAAAAAAAAGAAAGGGACATGGCATGGAACAAATGGAGAAAGTGGGGTAATAATAAATCAAAGGAAGAATATAACAGAACTAGAAATGAATATACAAGAATATGCAGAGAGGAAGAGAGAAGCTTTGAAAAAGGTATAATTGACAAATGTAGGGAAGAACCCAAATTGTTTTATAGATTTGTTATTGGGAAATTGAAACAAAAGGAAGGAATCACCCGACTGAAAGTAGAAGGAGAGGTCTATAAAGACGTGGCAATGCAAGCTGAAATAATGAACAAATGTTTCCAATCGGTTTTCACTAAAGAAAGGGACTTTGTGGAGGGAGAGTGTGTGACTAGAAATGTAGTGATAAAAGACATTAAAGTGGAAGTGCAGGAAGTGTATAAATTACTGGAAACTCAGGATGTAAGGAAAGCCCAAGGACCGGATGGAATCTCTACCTGGGTACTGAAAGAGTGCAGAGAACAACTGGCAGATAAGATGTACGATTTAATTGTGTGTTGTCTGGAAGAAGGGAAAGTGCCTTGGGAATGGAAGAGGGCCAATGTGGTACCAATTTATAAGGGAGGAAACAAGGAAGAACCCCTGAATTATAGAGCAGTGGCCCTGACCACCGTAGTTGCAAAATTATGCGAGAGAATCCTGAAAGACAGATGGATAAAATATCTGGAGGAGACGAACATATTGGCTGAGAGCCAGTTTGGATTCTGAAGTGGAAGGTCTTGTGTTTCCATCTTGTTCAGCTTTTACTCAAGAGTGATTGACATGTTACGGGAGAGAGACAGCTGGGTGGATTGTGTGTATCTAGACCTGGAGAAAGCCTTTGAAAAGGTACCCCACAAGCGACTAATGTGGAAATTGGAACACATGGGAGGACTGAAGGGAAATGTCCTGGAGTGGATGTGTGACTTCTTGAGAGACAGACAAATGAGGACAGTAATAAAGGACAGGATGTCTAGATGGAGGGAGTAACAAGTGGAGTCCCATAGGGCCCAGTGTTAGCGCCAGTAATGTTCCTGATTTATGTAAATGATATGGTAGATAGAGTGAACAGTTATGCAAGTCTGTTTGCTGATGATGCAAAGATCTTGAGAAAAGTGGAAGTCGAAGAAGACCGTAAAATGCTGCAGGAAGACCTGAATAGGATCTAACGGAGCCAGTTGTGGGAAATGAAATTTAATGCAAAAAAATGTAAGACATTGGAAATGGGTAAGAGTATCAAAGAGGTCATCACTGAATTATATGATGGGTAATGAACGAATAAAAAAAGTGAGAGAAGAGAAAGATTTGGGAGTGGTGGTCCAGGATAGTTTGTCACCAGAAAAACACATTAACAAGATAGTTAGAGAGATGTACAATCTCTTGACTAACATACGAGTGGCATTCCATTATATGGATGAGGAAATGAAAAAATTGATAGCGGCCATGATCCGCCTCAGGTTGGAATATGCGGCAGTAGTGTGGTCCCCACATAAGAAGAAAGACATAAATAAGATCGAGAGAATACAAAGAACAGCAACCGAGATGGTCCCCAGCCTGGCAGATCTGTCCTACGGAGAGAGGCTGGAAAAGCTGGATTTGCCTTCCTTAGAAGAAAGGAGAAAGAGTGGAGACATGATTGCAGTGTTCAGGGCCATGATGGGAATAGATAGAATTGGTAAAAATGATCTGTTTCTATGGGATGGGAGAGTAACAAGAGGACATGGAATGAAACTGAAAAAGCCAAGTTGTTTCAAGGATATCAGGAAATATAGCTTTCCATATAGATGCATAGACCTGTGGAACAGCCTGGACAAAGAGATCGTCCAGTCAAAAAACTTAAACGAGTTCAAAGCAAAATATGACAATGTGAAAAAGAGATGGGACCCCATGAGCGTAGCTAATTTCCTGTATATCACAACTAGGTAAATACACACATACACACACACACACGGGAGACAAGCTTGGGTGGGGGAGGGTGGGGGGACGGGGAGTTAGACAGCCGGGGGTGGGGGAGGACGGGAAAATGGAGTGGGAGACATGCGTGGCATTGCTGAGTGTGGTGGGGGATGGAGGAGGGACTGGGGGAGAAGAGAGGGGATGGAGGGAGGACAAAGAGAGCCATGTGCACCACCACATCCCATTCAGACACTCTCGTTTCAAACCTAGAGAGGGTCAGAATGTTTGGACTAGTGAATCAGTGGCTGTTTGGATTGTGGGAATGTTTCCCCATTTCTTTTGTTCAGTCTAGCGAATCATCGGTTATTGATGCGTCGGGAATCTTGGTATGGGAGTACAGTTTTTACACTATGTAGGGAATTGATGCCCCCTTGTAGACAGTGGCTCACCAGACTTGCATCAGGGTCCTTTCCAAGATGAGGAGCAGGGATATACTGTATAAGGAGGTTTGGCTACCAGATAGACATTGTAGCTGCTCCACCCAGGGTGCACAGCACCACCACAAGTAGGCTCCCCTTTAGTGCCTATGAACAGTAGTACTTCCAGTGAATTAAATCTGCATCTTAGCAGCATTGCATATGCAGCTGAAATGTGATACTGCTGTTCCTTCACTGCTCAAGAATCTTTTATTTGACTTAAATAAAAAGAATGTCCGTTAGCATCACAAAAAATTCATACAGTTCATTAGTAAAAACAGAGGTGGAAAGTACATGTGTGAATTTTTCTTGTGTTGGTTTCTATGTCAGTTGTTTATGACACTCATGATGTAGTAGTTGTTAGTGAGTGATTCACAGTCCACTTTGTAAACTTCACACATAGGGCAGTGCAACACCTCGATCAAAACACTATACTGCAAGCCCCCTTCTCCAGATGTTCACCCATCAGAGGTATTCATTAATAGAGTTAATTGAGTTCACATAGCTACTGTCCATTCAATCTGGTAATTTCTGTTGGCCTTGCCCCCCTCATTGCCTCATCCATACTTTGTTGGTAGTTGTACTGTTGGCAGCACATATGCAGCACTACCACTGCTTTCAAACCAACAGTTGTGGTAAGAACATCACCAGAGCTTTTCATCTTAGTGTAGCACTGCTGCCTCTGTGTACTTAATCTTTAATTTTTCTTATTATCATCCTTTATGGCAAGCAGCCATAACCTGTGATCCATTTAGCCACCAATGACAACAAGTCTATGTGCACCAGCAGGCCTGCAGGGACTGCTTGTGTGATTTTGTCCTCAGTAGTATCCTAATTTCTTTTTAGATTTTACTGCAGTGTCTTTAAAATTTCATTGGATTTGCAGCACCATGGAAAACATTTTGAATAATGTGAAAAACTGTGAAGAATAGCCCTACCATGGGACGATGACAGTGGAGTGGGTCAGTCCATTATGCATGAAAATTGGCACCAACTTTTATGCCAGCAGCCAGTCACCGCCTGACCTACAAAGGGGGAGGATGGCATTCCACAAGCAGTTCTGCCAGACCTGTTGGCGCATGTAGACTTGTCATTATTGGCAGCTAAATGGATTACAGATTATGGATGCTTGCCATAAAGGTAGAATAATAAGGAAAATCAGGGATTAAGTACATAGAGGCAGTTGTCTCGCATTCAGATGAAAAGCTTTGGTGAAGTTATTACTACAGCTGTTGGTTTGAGATTGGTGGTAATGCTACATAGGTGCTGCCAGCCATACAACAACTGCCAAGCAAACATGGATGACGTGATGAAGGGGACATGGCCAACAGAGATTTCCGGTGGGAATGAACAGTAGGCTTAGTTCAGGACATCAATCAGCTTTCTTAAGTTATCAGCTTAGATTTGGGTTGGATGGAATCACAGAGGACATCTGTGCCCCTTATAGAATAAACACACATAACATAAAATGCGTAGTGGAGCACTGCACATTACATGCAACATTAAGACAAAGACACAACATCAGCAGTGTTGGGAAGCTACAGGAAAACCCCGTAGTGGTGGCTGCATATCTGTGGTCAGTGGGTCTGCTAGGTCAGGCAGACTAGGATGAAGAACAACAACAAAGTGCTGGTGTATACTATAGCTCTCCGGTGCTTGTAATTTCTAGGAGAGCTGGGGAGCATCGTAGCTCAGTGGTAGGGTGTCAGGCATGAGATCGTGACAAAGACACAATATCAGCAGTGTTGGGAACCTACAGGAAAACCCCTAGTGGTGGCTTCATATCTGTGGTCAGTGGGTCTGCTAGGTCAGGCAGACTAGGACGAAGAACAACAACAAAGTGCTGCTGTATACTATAGCTCTCCGGTGCTTGTAATTTTCTAGGAGAGCAGGGGAGCATTGTAGCTCAGTGGTAGGGTGTCAGGCTTGAGATCGTGAGGTCGAGAGTTCACGCTCCACCTTGGTGGCTGCTGTGCCGGGAGGGGAGACTTCGATACTTTGAAGCCATAAAATTATGTTGTCCTTCATTTCCTTCATTTATGATAGTTAGAACTGTCGCTTCGCACTGGAGAGAGACATGACAACTAAAGTACCGTTATATCTTCAAAGATAAAATTACAGGATGTTGCTGCATCCAAATCCCCTGAGATCCATTTCATTGGCAGTCGGTTTAACTCTCTTCACTTCTCTTCCTTAGATAAGGTACTTAACCCCTTCACTGTGAAAGGTCCCCCCTGAGCTGATTATAACTGTGTGATGGAAATCAGAATAAGATAAAATTGATTATATCCTGCTGGCAGAGTGACTTGAGGTAGCTTCTAATACTTCAGTACACACACACACACACACATATATATATATATATATATATATATATATATATATATATATATATATATATACACATACATGCACAGTAGATGCTCAGTTTAACGAACTAATTCAGCCAACCTCCATTCCGTTATATCAGATTTTCCACTAAATCAGGTTCCATAACCAAGTTCAATATAAAGGAAAATTTCCTAGTATTTCAAGTCATTTTCACTAAATCCTTTAAGCCAATGGCCAAGCCGATTTCCTAATAATGTACACCCAAACCTAGCATACTATGTTAACTCCCAATCCTACACACAGCAGTCTGAACCCATAATTAATACCCCCACTTAAATGCATTATTGTGTACACGTTAACAGTGATACGTACAATACTGACAATATTAAAATAAGCATACATAAAGTTTAAGGTGAGGATAGTAGTGTACCAAATACTGTAGTATAGTAAATAGGGATAGTAAACTACATTAAGGCTTACCTCCAAAAATAGGGGTTCTGCACTTGTCTCAGAATATGCCTGATGCAGGTAGCCATACTGGCCCTCCCAAACCTGTGTCAGGCTTGGATGTGGTTTAGTCATTGTCAAAGTCACCCTCCATCAGCACTCAAGGTGGTGCAGGGGTGACAGAGGGGCTGGGGAGCATTAGGGATGGTGCTCCATCTTCTCAGTTACTTCCAGTTTCTGGCCAAGAGAAAGCCTCACTCTATCCTGCTTTTCCTGAATCTTAGGCATGGTTCTTAAAAGAGTTTGGTTCACTGAAAAAATAAATAAATACTGTAAATAGATAAGGCTGCAATACACAGGCAAAGCCACACACACATGCAGAGCAGTTGTTTACAGTTGGGGATCACATGAAGACTGCATGGTTGGCGGGGATGTGTGGCAACACTGCACACTGCCGATTAGGGGAGTGTTTTTGGTATGGGCTCCATGACGCGCTTGATTTATGGGACTTTTTCCAGTAATTTGATGGTTTTTGGAACAGAATTTCCTTAATGGTATTAAACACATTTTAATGGAAATTTTCCTTTAAATTGGGGAAAAAAAATCCGGAAAAAAATTATTCCATTATCTTGGGCTTCCGCTAAATCAGTATTTGTTAAATCGAACATTCACTGTATAAAGTATATAGCCTTCACTGACCCATGCATTATGAGAGGATTCTCCCAAGCTGAATAAAATTGATCCTGAAGGGGTTAATTTGCCAGTAGATTCACAGATAACTGTATGCTGTCACTGAGTAGATTAATTCCTTGTCATCCATGCATTTCACCAGTCCACAGATGCACAGATAACACAGTATGACACTCCTTCCTAGATAGTCCACTACTCCACATGACTCTGTCCACAGATAGGCCTGGATAGTGTGATGGAGACCTCGGCAGTTACCACCAAGTCATCCCCTTCTGTCAAAAAGGTTTCCATCTATTTTCATCCCTTCCATGTTGGCTCAACGGTTTTTGAGTTAATTCATGGCTGCATGCATCATTTAACCCTTTCAATCCAATGACATGTTTAATTTTATTTTTGCTGTGTTCCGATGATTTTATTCAGCTTAGGAAGAGAATTCATATTGGGAAGGGGTTAATGGAGACTGTTTCTAACCCCATCACCACACATGGTATCTCCAGAGTTAACAAAATCATTTGGAGGTAACAACTACAAGTATATACCAGTAAAACATGTCACTGGATTCAAGTGGTGAAGTAGTCTTTCATATTTATGCATCTCTTTTTGTAAATTATTTCCCTAAGTTTTATTCCTTTTTTATTGCAGCTCAGGCTGGTGCAGTAATCATTATTATAAACATGGGTGCTGAACACATTACTACAGTACAGCAGTTCATTAATTATGAAATGTTGTTGTTATTGCTTGTTGTGTGTAACAGGTGTTTCAAAACTACAGACTGATAACTTGTGCCAGTGCACTGCTGAGGGTCTCTTTTTCAGGATTCTGGAATAGGGTTGTTTTGGTTTTGCATAATTTTTATATACACCATGATTCCTTCTTCTTTCCTTTAGTAAAGAAGTTCTAGAAAAGGTTAAATTCATAAATCTTTTAGCTAGCTTGCCATTAGTTCTCCCAGATTATTTGTTATACAGAAATACATATTTTCATCACTGTTGTACATAACTAAAACAGGTCCATAAAAACAGATCATAACATACATATCAATAACCATTGCTAGTTATCTCAAGACATCACATGAATATGCTGATACATTGTGGGGATGTCACTTCTGTAGTCAGTTTTCCAAAGTGATTGCATAGGAGGGGAGATTCTTCAGCATGTGTCATGTTAAGTACTGCTTGACTAATTCCTGTGTTTCAGCCCATATTAAATACATGCTGCTGTCACAGTATTCTCTCATAGGGATCCCAGATTTTTTTGTGTACAGGTAAATTGAATTAACTTCATTACAGTGATTTGATGGACTGTGTGGTGAAATGCTGAAGCATGGGGGAGAGATAGTAGTAGAATGGATGTGGAAGATGTGCAGATTGGCCTGGGAGGAAGGTAGAGTCCCGGAGGATTGGAAGTCAGGTATAATTATTCCCTTGTACAAAGGAAAAGGGGAAAAAGAAGTGTGTGGTAATCATAGGGGCATTTGTCTTCTTAGTATAATAGGAAAAGTGTATGGTAGGATACTTACTGACAGAGTTAGAGAAAGAACAGAGGAATTAGTTGGAGAAGAACAGGGAGGCTTTAGGAAGGGAAGAGGCTATGTAGATCGGATATTAATTCTTAGATCTTTAGTGGAAAAGTTTCTAGAGAAGGGAAAGAAGTTGTATGCGGCTTTCATGGATATGGAGAAAGCATATGACAGGGTGGATAGACAAGGATTGTGGAAAGTATTAAGAATATATGGAGTAGATGGGAAGTTGTTGAATGCTGTGAAGAGTATGTATGATGGTGCTAAGGCTGCAGTGCGTGTGGATGGTGAACTAAGTGAATTTTTCTCTTTGAAGGTTGGGTTGAAACGGAGTGGCCCTGGTGAGAGAGGATAGTGTTTGGAAACTCCCTGTACTGTTGTTTGCAGATGATACTGTGTTGTTGAGTGAAGACGAAGGGGAGCTGCAAGGCTTGGTGGATGAGTTTGGGAGAGTGTGTAAGAAACAGAATCTAAAGGTGAATGTAGGGAAGAGTAAAGTGATGGTCTTTGAGAGAGGTGAAGTCAGTGAATGTACTGCGTGGTTGGATGGTGAGGAATTGGAAAATGTGAGTATGTTTAAGTACTTGGGTAGTGTGATGAGTAAGGATGGAGGTTTGGAGGGTGAAGTGCTTGAAAGGGTACAGCAGGGAAGAAAAGTTGCTGATTCTTTGAAAGCAATGATAAGAAACAGGGAAGTGAGCATGGAAGTGAAAAAGTTACTACATGACAGTATTGTGATACCAACTCTAACGTATGGAAGTGGAGCTTGGACGTTGTTGGAAGGACACAAGTCAAGAGTGAGAGCAGTGGAAATGAGTTATTTAAGAGGAGCCTGTGGAGTCACATGGAGAGAGAGGCTGACGAATGAGGATATAAAGGAACTTTGTGGTGTGGATGTGGATGTGATAGGAAACGTTATGAGGAACACACTGAGGTGGTTTGGCCATGTGGAGAGGATGGAGGGTGAGAGACTGACGTGGAAATGAGTTATTTAAGAGGAACCTGTGGAGTCACATGGAGAGACAGGCTGACGAATGAGGATATAAAGGAGCGTTGTGGTGTGGATGTGGATGGGACAGGAAACGTTATGAGGAACACACTGAGGTGGTTTGGCCATGTGGAGAGGATGGAGGGTGAGAGACTGACATGGAAATGAGTTATTTAAGAGGAACCTGTGGAGTCACATGGAGAGACAGGCTGACGAATGAGGATATAAAGGAGCGTTGTGGTGTGGATGTGGATGTGACAGGAAACGTTATGAGGAACACATTGAGGTGGTTTGGCCATGTGGAGAGGATGGAGGGTGAGAGACTGACGAAGAAAGTGTATGTGAGTGAGGTGGAGGGGGGAAGAGGGAGGGGGAGGCCGAGGATGAGATGGAGGGATGGGGTGGAGAGGTATATGAGAGAGGGGGGTGTGAGTTGGGAGCAGGGCAGTGAAATGGCAGGGGACAGGGCGACGTGGAGGCGATTTGTTTGTGGCCATTCCAAACAGGATTGAGGCGTCTGGCAATAGATAGATAGACAGACAGTGAATTAATGAAATGCTGTATGTCTGGAGTGACAGGATGGAGTAGTAATTAACCACTAAGAATGCTGGACAAGTTCCACACGCCTTCCACACCTCCCCACTGTGCAGAAGTGCAATATGGTGTACAGAGGTGCGGTGTGTGGTCACTTTGGTAAAAAGGTGCGGAAGTGTACTGTAGATTTGCCCACACACACGTTCGCACATTTGAAAAAGAAAAAAAGAAAAGAAATATAGAGACATTGATCACGCAGCATTTGCATGACAGATTGGTCATAGATGATATATAGTATTAAATACTAATACTAATCATTGCAATCAGTGATCACACAGGCATGAGGTGTCCCAGCTGCATATTTTCTTTTTCTCCAAATCAGACGGCAAATGTCCTCAGATCACTCGATCAGCCAAGATGGCCGAATAGACGAAATTCGGTGACCTGCCTGGCAGTATATTATTGACTAGTCTGTCGCCTGATAGGTGAAACAGGTTGTACCTGTGAATGAAGTAATATAGTATTAGTATAAAATACAATTAAATGATATTGTATTCTAGTAATTTCCTGACTTCTCATAACAAAAGAATGATTTTGTTGTATTAAAACTTTATTTTCAACATTGAAAATTAAATAAAAGTAGAGTAAACCCTCGATATAACGAACTAATTGGGGGGAGTGGTGGGTTGCTATATCCGATTATTTGCTATATCCGATGATCGTTATTATCCGAGGGATTACCGACCCAAGGTCACTATATCCATGGAGTCGTTTGGGCCTATGTGGGGAACGACAACCAAAACTTACTTTATGAATTTTCACATGGAGAATTCAGTGGTTTACGTAGTTATACATGTACAGTAAATACCATCCTGTATAAAGTTGCACATATAAATACAATGCCTATAATAAGAATACAATATAATGTAGTACTCTTACAGTACACTTACCATGCCAGGAAGTGCCAAGACATGATGCTATAGTCACCATTGGAAGAGGAGGGAGGCAGGGGGGGATTTCTGAAGAGGTTAGATGCTGACACCACACAGTACACCTGTACACCAGAGCACGTAAGGAAGAAAGAGCTAAAATAAAGGAGGTAGTAAAGGAGAGAAAGGCAAAAAATTAACAGAGAATGGAGGAAGAGAAGACAGTGTTTTATTGGAGAGTTATGGATCAGAAATTGAGGAAGTGGTACCAATTGAGAGAAGGAGAGAAGAGGGTATAAAAAAGAACATAAAAAGTTTGAAAGTGGCATATACAAATGTTGATGGTTTAATATCGGCAAGGTCAGAAATCAACGATTTCTTGAGAGTACTGTACATGAACGTGATGTTATGTGCATTGTAGAGACCAAGTTAAGAGAGGATATTGATATCCAAATGGGAGATGGTAAATACAAACTGTGGAGAAGAGACAGATAAGAATAAACAGGAGGAGTGATGATAGCAGTGAAGAACAACATAAATGTAGATACTTTGGAAATGGGAGAGAGTAAGGCTGAAGTGACCGATATGAAATTAGAAACTGGAGAGAATGGCAAGAGAGATATGGCAGTAGTATATGTTCCCCCTAAGACAAGAGCATGGAATGACAATGAATACCAGGAGATGTTGTCAGACATGGCTAGTTATCTAGAGAAAGTGATTGAGAAAAGCAACAATTTAATATTAATGGGAGACTTTAATTGTAAAGAGGTGAACTGGGAGGAATGGGACTCAGGAGGCAGTGAAGATTTGTGGGGCACTATATTGTTAAATATAACAATGAATAATGTGATGATGCAGTGGGTCAAAGATGAGACACGATTCCGAGGTGTGGACACACAAGCAAGATTAGATATACTGTACTGCAAACCAAAGAACCCGACGTAATTGAATCTTTGAAATATCTGTGTCCTACTGGAGAAAGTGATCATGTGGTCATTGAGTTCCAAATCTATCTATCTATTACCAGACGCCTTAATCCCGTTTGGGGTGGCCACAAATAAATCGCCTCCACATCCCTCTGTCCCCCGCCATTTCACTGCCCTGCTCCCAGCTCACACCCCCCTCTCTCATATACCTCTCCACCCCATCCCTCCATCTCATCCTCGGCCTCCCCTCCCTCTTCCCCCCTCCACCTCACTCATATACACTCTCTTCATCAGTCTTTCACCCTCCATCCTTTCCACATGGCAAAACCACCTCGGTGTGTTCCTCATAACGCTTCCTATCACATCCACATCCACACCACAACGCTCCTTTATATCCTCATTCATCAGCCTGTCTCTCCATGTGACTCCACAGGCTCCTCTTAAATAACTCATTTCCACTGCTCTCACTCTTGACTTGTGTCCTTCCAACAACGTCCAAGCTTCACTTCCATACGGTAAGAGTTGGTATCACAGTACTGTCATGTAGTAACTTTTTCACTTCCATGCTCATTTCCCTGTTTCTTATCACTGCTTTCAAGGAACCAGCAACCTTTCTTCCCTGCTGTACCCTTTCAAGCACTTCACCCTCCAAACCTCCATCTTTACTCATCACACTACCCAAGTACTTAAACGTACTCACATTTTCCAATTCCTCACCATCCAACCTCGCTGTACATTCAATAACTTCATCTCTTTCAAAGACCATCACTTTACTCTTCCCTACATTCACCTTTAGATTCCGTTTCTTACACACTCCAAATGATAATAGGAAATGTGGTACCAAGAGATGAGCTTTATAGGCAGGGAAGATACAACTTTGGGAAAGCAAACTTTACAGGATTGAGAAAAATTTTTGAAAATACAGATTGGACAAAATTCAGAGAAACAAGAGAGATACAGAGGAAGTGGGATATCTTTCTAGACCTCTATAATTCGGGAGTGGAAAAATATGTGCCAAGAGTAAAGGGGAAAGAAAACAGGAGAAAAGAGTGGTTTAATAAAAGGTGTATGATAGCAAAAAAAAGAGAGGGACACAGTGTGGAATAACTAGAGAAAGAGAGGTAATAATAGAACAAAGGAAGAATATAAAAGAACTAGAAATGAATATACAAGAATACGTAGAGAGTAAGAAAGGAACTTTGAAAAAGGTATAATAGACAAATGTAAGGAAGAACCCAAACTGTTTTATAGATTTGTCAATGGCAAATTGAAACAAAAGGAAGGAATCATGAAACGAAAGTAGAAGGAGAGGTCTATAAAGATGCGGCAATGCAAGGTGAAATAATGAACAAATGTTTCCAGTCGGTTTTCACTAATGAAAATCTTAAATATCGGGACCAACTGCCTAGCCCCGGGCTCCTACGCTCCTCATGGGACAATGTAGGATTGGATGATGGATGGATGGAAAATGTGTTTGTGGAAGGGTAGGGAGTGACTAGAAATGTGATAAAAGATATAAAAGTGGAAGTACAGGAAGTGCATAAATTACTGGAAACTCAAGATTTAAGGAAAGCCCCAGGACCAGATGGAATCGCTAATTGGGTACTGAAGGAATGCAGAGAACAACTGGCAGATAAAATTCACAGTTTAATTGTGTGTTCTCTGGAAGAGGGGAAAGTGCCTCAAGAATGGAAGAGGGCAAACGTGGTACCCATTTATAAGGGAGGAAACAAGGAAGAACTCCTGAATAATAGACCAGTGTGTCTAACCAGCATGGTCACAAAATTGTGCGAGAGAATCCTGAAAGATAGATGGATAAAATATCTGGAAGAGATGAATGTTTTGGCTGAAAGTCAGTTTGGATTCAGAAGTGGAAGGTCATGTGTTGAGCTTTTACTCAAGAGCATTTGACGCGCTACAGGAGAGAGACAGTTGGGTGGATTGTGTGTATTTAGATTTGGAGAAGGCCTTCAACAAGGTACCCCATAAGAGACTAATGTGGAAACTAGAGCATGTAAGAGGACTGAAGATAAACTCCTGGAATGGATGAGAGACTTTTTGAGAGACAGACAAATGAGGATAGTAATAAAGGACAGGATGTCTGGATGGAGGGAAGTAACTAGTGGAGTCCCACAGGGCTCGGTGTTAGCACCAGTAATGTTCCTGATTTACATAAATGGTATGGTAGATGGAATGAACAGTTATGCAAGTCTGCTGATGATGCAAAGATGTTGAGGAAGGTAGAGGTTGAGGAGGACTGTAAAATGCTGCAGGAGGACCTGGACAGGATACATGATTGGAGCCGGATGTGGGAAATGAAATTCAATGCAAAGATATGTAAAATATTGGAAACGGGTAAAAGTACCAGGAGGCCATCACTAAATTATTTGATGGGTAATGAACCATTCGCAAAAGTGAGAGAAGAGAAAGATTTGGGAGTGCTGGCCCTGGATAGTTTGTCACCTGAAAAACATAATAACAAGACAGTTAGAGAGACATATAAACTCTTGACTAACATAAGAGTAGCATTTCATTACATGGATGAGTAGATGATGGAAAAATTGATAGTGGCCATGATCTGGCCCAGGTTAGAATATGCAGCAGTAGTGTGGTCCCCACACACAAATAAAGATATAAACAAGATTGAGAGAATTCAGTGAAGAGCAACCAAGATGGTCCCCAGTCTGGCAGATCTGTTGTACAGAGAGAGGCTGGAAAAGCTGGATTTGCCTTCCTTATAGGAAAGGAGAGAGAGGGGCAACTTGATTGCAGTGTTCAGGACCATGATGGGAGTAGATAAAATTGACAGAGAAGATCTGTTTGTATGGGATAAGAGAGTAACAGAAGGACACGGAATGAAACTGAAGAAGCTAAGTCACTTGAAGGATATCAAGAAATATAGTTTTCCATATAGATGCATAGACCTGTGGAATAGCCTGGACAAAGAGATCGTCCAGTCTAAAAGCTTAAACGAGTTTAAAGCAAAATTTGACTTACTGAGAAACAGAGACAGCACCCCACGAGCGTGGCTCATTTCCTGTATATCACAATTAGGTAAGTACACCACACTGTACACACCAGAAATTTTTGTACTGTATGACTAGGGCTCTGTACATAATTTAGTACTTAAGAATACAAACTGAACATTATAGAACAATATTTACACTTAAGTACATTACTGTACTGTATACACCATATATCATGACACTTTATTCACTCATTCACTGCCCGTGATAGCCGTATTTACAATGCCGTGACGCCGCCTAAAGCACCACTCAAAATTCTCGTGGCCTAAGTGACAAGCAAGCCTCTGCACTGCATGTTGAATATTAACACCTTGAACAGGAACAGCCTCTGCTCTCTCCTGCGTGTACCACTTCTACACTGCCTTGTCGAGATTTTCCATGGGAAGTCATCACTTGTGGTAGAGTTCCTTCCCTTTCTTGCCAGCCTCCACTGCTTTCATGGTCTCCTTCACCCTCTCCTTCATCTGGATGAGGTCATGGACTGTTGTCTTCTTCAGGTCATATTTATTCATGAGTTGACTTTGTGTTGCCCCTTCCTCATACTCCTGAATAATTTTATATTTCTCAGTCTGGGATAGAATCTTCCTCTTCTCTTGCTTGAGGATGAAGGGCTAGTTGGTTTTGAAGCCATTCTTGCTGTTGGTAGGCACAGTAGTGTAGGTAGGTCACACGTGGTACGAGATGTAACGCAAGTGAAAGAGGTAAGACAGGAGGGAACCACACGGAGCGAGTACTACACACAGATTGAGAAAGACCCAACACGAAAAGGGGTGAAGTGCGCGGGCTAGCTAGCCTACGTGACTCAGCACATGGCGCTTCCACAACGGTGAGTCACAGGAGCCGACTGCCACGCAAACTTCCACCGCATACATCGAACAAAGGTTGCTACATCTGGTGGAATTTCGCTCTGGAAATGGTAGGTCGCTATATCCAAAGTTCGCAATAAAAGGATTCGTTATATTGAGCGTTTACTGTATATAAAAGTAATAATATATTAACAACTTATATGCTGTATTTCCTTGAGATAAAATTTTATATATATATATATATATATACAGTATTGTGTATATATCTGTATCTGTATCTGTATATATCTATATCTATCTATCTATATATATATATATATATACAGTGCTTGTCAGAAGTATTGAGCGCCCTGCGTCCCTCCTACGAAACAAACATTTCAACATTGAAAAAACATATAAATAATGCATTTTATTTATCTTTAGTGCTTCGTAGGGTATCCTTCACGCTTCTTCACAGACCTGAGATGTCTTGGAAGTGAAAGGGCGAGGCTCTTGAGGTGCTGGAGGGGTATTTTGTCCCAGGAGTCATGAATGGCGGCTTCCAGCTTAGGCAGAGAGCTCACGTCCTTCCCTTGGAGACTCTTCTTTACGAGGTACCAGAGGTTTTCCATCGGGTTGAGGTCTGGGCTATTTCCTGGCCAGTCTTTCATGAATGATACCTCGCAGTCACGAAGCCAATTGGTGATCGATTTGGCCTTGTGAGCAGGTGCACCGTCCTTCTGAAACACTCGTGCACCTGTTAGCTCGAAGGAGTCTGGTAAATGATCACGCAGAAGCTCCAGGTAAACATCCTGATTCACTCTAATGTTCTTGGGAAGCACAACAAGCTTCCCCAAACCTTGACTAGAAAGACAACCCCCATACCATGAGTGAATCAGGATGTTTAAAAGTGCTTTCAACATACCGTGGGTCAAGTGGGTCACTACCTTTGCGCCGGTACACACGTGCTCCTCTGTTACAGGTGACACTAAACGTTGCCTCATCAGACCACAACACTAACAACCATTGCTCCTCACCCCAGTTAAGATATTTATTAGCAAAGGCAAGCCTACGAAGTCGATGGTTTTTTGTGAGAAGAGGCTTCTTCACAGCCCTGTGACTTGTGTAACCAAGTTCATGGACCCTACGAGACACTGTTCTCACAGACACCTCACCAAACACTTCTGGGTTGCTCTCCTTTATTTTCCTTGCACTCACACTAGGATTAAACTCCACTGCTTGTTTTAAAACATTAACAGACCTTGGGGAAGTTTTCCTAGGCCTACCAGACCGCGGTTTCTTTGGGGGAACTTCACCACTGTTTTCCACTCGAAACCGTGCGCACCACCGACGCACTGTCGATCGTGCCACACCAACCAATTCACTAATTTCCTTTGTCTGGTGGCCTGCTTCCTTTAGAGCAATGATCTGGGATATGATTTCACTCGATAGTTCACGGGTAGGTGCCATAACAAAGTGGCGAAAGCCAAAACTGCGGGACACTCGGTAAAAAATGGCGCAAAAAGAGAGGGAGATGCAGCGGAGTTCCTCTCTCTCAGGCAGCCCGTGGGCAACTGAGGCAGGAACCAACCAGCGCATCGGAAGGCCTCAGGCTACCGTGACGTCATGCTAGCACCGCAAACTTGTGGCTCAATTTTTACCCCCCAAAATGGGGTGATTCTTTTTTGACCATAAGTATTGCGTGCCCGGCGGTAGGCACTCGATAATTTTGACGAGCTCTGTATGTGTATATATATATATATATATATATATATATATATATATATATACATATATATATGTATATATAGATAGATAGATGGATATATATATATATATAAACTGTATATATACTGTGTATATATATATATATATATATATATATATATATATATATATATATATATATATATATATATATATATATATATATATATATATATATAGAGTATATGTATATAAATATACATTTTCATGCCACACCATAGTCTCACAACCGTATATTAAAGTTGACACCAACACTCTTTCACGTTAGCCTTGCACAACAGCAGCACTCAAGCCTCTGTTTTTTATCAAATCTTCATAGCACCAGCTACTTTCCTTCCTCGTGTCACTCTACTTTCAACTTCTTTTGCATATTTTCCTCTCTTTTCTAACACTGTACCCAGATATTTGAACTCTCTCACCAATTCCAGTCTCTCTCCATTCGTTGTAACATCACACTGGGAATCACCTTCTCTCTCAATAACCATCACTCTCTGTTGTACATTTACTCTTAAGGTACGATGCTCACAGACATCAGCAGAAGTCTGCAGACGTCGACCAAGCTCATGTCCGGTATTTGCAAGTAGCACAGCATCATCAGCATACGACAACTTTCCACTTCTTTTGCACATTTTCCTCTCCGTTCTATCACTGTACCCAGGTATTTGAACTCTCTCACCCATTCCAGTCTCTCTCCATTCACTGTAACATCACACTGGGAGTCACCTTCTCTCAACAACCATCACTTTACTCTTTTCTACATTTACTCCCAAGGCATGACACTCACAGACATCAGCAATACTCTGCACAAGGCTACCAATTTCTTGTCTGGTATTTGCAAGTAGTACTGCATCATCAGCATACAACAAATTTGAGATATTCCATCCACCACCATTCATTACCAACACCATCCCTGTCTCCATTACTAATGTTTGTACTTATCTCATCACCCTATCCATATATATATATATTAAACAGCCATGGGGACATCACACAACTTTGTCACATGCCTGCATTGGTCATGAACCAATCACTTAGATGCCCATTTACCCTTATACATGCCTCACTACCATCATAAAAACTATTGACGGCATCTAGCAGCTTACCATCTACACCGTACGTGCACAGAACCTTCCACAGTCCTTCTCTGTCTTCTTTGTCATATGCTTTTTCCAGATCCATAAATTCCATAAACACCTTATAGGCCTCCTCTCACACCTTTTCCAATGTTTGTCTTAGTGCAAATATTTGATCCATACATCCTCTGCCACTCTTAAAGCCACCCTGTTCATCACTCACGAGGACTTCTGATATCTCTCTTACTTTCTCTATAATTATTCTTCCATATACCTTCCCCTCCACACTCAGTAGACTTGCCACAAGAGTTCTTGCACTCACTTTGCCAGCCTTTTTTCTTTTTGCGCAGGGGTACAATCACTGCCTTTTTCCATTCTGCTGTCACAGTTTCACTCATCCATGCCTTCTTACTTATCTCCATCAAGCACATCATTTCGCTCTCTCCACTGAGCTTATTCATCTCTGCATACACCTCATCAACCCCAGCTGCTTTCCCATTTTTCAGTCGCTTCACAGCATTCTTCATCTCTGCTAGTGTCATGTGTCCTAGCATTGCATTCCTTCTCTGTACACTCCCCAAAACCAATAATGTTAACAGTCGCTTTGCTCTCTCCATTCCCATTCATCGTTTTTCAAAATCTTCTTTCCATCCAGTCCTTACTTCATCCCTATTGGTTAATAATCTACCACTCACATCCTTCACACTTTCGCATTTCTTTCCACTGTCACTTCTACATTTCTGCACCTCATTCCATAATAACTTTCTATTTTCAGAGTAATTTGCATTCATTTTTCTTCCCAGATCATCATTTACCTCCTTCATTTTCCTCCTTACTAGTCTCTTTACAGGCTTCTTGTTCTCAGTATATTCATTTCTTATTTCAACTGAATCTTTGTACTGTCTCCACTGTAGCCACTTCTTCCTCTTTTCCTCCACTGCTCTCTTAACCTCTTCATCCCACCATGCCATACCTTTCTTTTTAGTTGTTACTCTTGCCACACCACACACAACTTTAGCATTCCTAACTAAGCAGTCCATATATACATTCCACAAGCTGTCCAGATCCATTTCATTACAGTTCACTGATTCTAACTCCTACCCTACTTTGGCCCTATATTCATCTGCCATATCTTTGATCCTCAGCTTCTCAACTTTCAGTCTGTCTCCCTGACAGCCCCACTCTCTCTTGGTCCACCTCACTCCACTCAGCTTGATTTTTCATACAACAGTCATATGATCTGACAAACCTCCACATCTGCCTCTCACTGCCCTTGTATCAGTAACACTACCCAGCATCGATTTCTCTACGAGCATGTGATCATTCATGCTTCTTTCAACATGATCTCCATTCCCTCAATACCACGTTTATTTATGTGCATCTTTGTGTCTCAAATATGAGTTACAAATGCACAACCTTCTTTTCTGACGCATATCCTTCAGTTGCTTCCCATTATCATTCTCTCCTGGTGCTCTGTTATTACATACCGGTGTATATATACAGTAGGTTCGCACAGTGTGCGAGAGATTGGATGGTCCTGGTCGTTGCGCACTGTGAATTTGCGCACTTTGAATACATAACCTTATGGGAAAAATTACATATGAGCAGTACCCCCTCATACCTCGACCTTTTTTGGCCCTTACAGAAGGTCAAATTTTTCAGACATTGTACTACAGATATAGCTACAATAAGAAAAATATGGGCCTAATGGACTTAAATAACAGGGGTTCCGAGGCGCGGCAACACTTACAGCGCCGCACCTCCTGCCGCACCAACACTTCCCTACACAGACTCCTCTTGAGCACCTTCCCCAGGAGCCCCAAAGTCACTCACTTTGGCCATAAACCCCTCGAAGTCCAATGCTGACACTTCTGACATTGCATCCTCTCCATCCTCAACAGGAACAGGAGCAGACAATGGAGCTGGTTCCTCAGTTTCACTAACTTGAGCCCGCTGTGTGTAACTTGTTATGAGCGTCTGTCTTCTTCTGTTTATTTCTTGCCTGTGCCTGTCTGTGTAGCAACGGAAGAGTTTGTCGATACCAACCAGAACTTCCTCGGTTCTTAGGCTGCTCATTTCCTGTTCCTTCACCTCTTCCTTGAGCTTATCCATGGCAGCAAGGATCTTGCTTATTCTTGACATACACAGCTCCGTATTCCCCTCCATCACACTAGGCTGCTCAACTTGACTCTCCCTGGCATCGGGCTCTGCATCAGCCTCGTCTGTCCGCTGCAATACTTCCTTGGGAGGCCATTCCTCATTAGCAGCATTCATTTCTCGTATATCCGCCAATGTAACGTTCTCGAAACCTGGTACAGCTTGTGCTGCTGTCAGTGTTGCTGCCTCAGCCTCGGCCAGTGGTTCAATGGCCGTCTCGTGGGTCTTGCATAAGTGAGGCACGAGCATTTGCTACGCATGGTTCACTGTTGGAGGTGTAATCTGGTGCCACGCTTGTAGGAGAAAGTCAACTGCGTCCTTCGCTGTAAAACGATGCCAAAATGTCTCAACAGTCAGGTCGCCTGTGGCGGGTCAGGATACAGCTGCTGACGGAGATGGTACGGGAGCAGGTGCCTCATTGAGGTCTTCATCGTGATCTTCTTGTAGGGCATGAAGCTCCTCGTGTGTCAGTCTTCCTGCATAGGTAGTCATACACTTGCTTATGGTAGAAGTGCTTCACAGTGGCGATCAGTTCTTGATCCAGTGGCTGCATTAGTAACGTCGTCTGGGGCAGCAGAAACACAACACGACAATCCTTGTGCAGATCTTCTAGGTATGGAGGGTGACTTGGTGCATTGTCCAGCACAAGGATCATCTTAATTTAAATGCCAAGTTCCCGATGCTTGGCCCTGGCATCAGGGATGCAGTGCTTTGTTAACCAGTCTGACATAATGTTCCTGGTCATCCAACCATTTGGAGACTTGTACCAGTACACGCCACTTGCGTCCATGTTCGTGAGGTTTTTGTAGCACCTTGAGTATGAAACTGTGTGTACAACAACTGGCCTCATCTTGTGGCTCCTAGACATGTGTACAGCGAACATTACCGTCATCTTACACCTCTGGAGCTTGTGACCAGGGGCTTGTTTCTGTTTTTTAGCGATGTAAGTTGATTTGGGCATGGCCTTGTAGTATAACGGTGTTTCGTCGACGTTGTAGATCTGGTCCGTGGTGTACTGTCCTTCTTCAAGAAGCACTCTAAATATCACAGAATACTCTCTTGTGGCCAGCTTATCGGCAGAGGTACATTCATCAGACAGTTTGATGTGACAGAGTTCCGTGCGCTTCAGAGAATGGTCCAGCCATCCAACTGATGCCTTGAAATGTTTATCCACAAATTTGCGAGATGCTGCCTTGTAAAAGAGCCGGGCTTGGTTCTGAATAAATCTGCCATTCAGTGGAACACCTTCCTTCTCCCCCCTCATTATGAAGGTTGCGAGATACCGTTCCGTTAGTATCATCGCACGATTTCCCACCCGCAAATGGCCGTCTAGGTCAGATGCACCATAAGTCTTCACTTGAGCCCTTATGGCATCACAGTTCTTCCACACTGTCCTCACTGTTGATTCAGTCAGTCCCAGGGCTTTCCCGATAGCAGTGTTTCCGTGTCCCTCCTACTTCATCTTGATAATCTCTAACTTGGTTGCGTGCGTCAGAAGTTTTTTTAACTCTTGGGGATGGAGCCATGGTGCAGCGAAGTAGAGGCCAGGATGGAGCAGCAAGAAAAACGCCACACGTTGTACACAACAGGTTAGCTGTTGAGAGCGGATCCGCACTATGCACAAGCCGGGACTGTTATGGCAAGCCCACCGACTTGTACCCCAAGCTGTGCAGTAGAATGCCAGGGAATTTGTGTGCATCAACGTGACAACACGTGACAATGGGCGCGTTGTGTGAGGGGGGGTTGCACACTAATGGAAAATGGCATTTTTGAGCCACTCCTTGCCTCTTCCTTGCATTCTGCGAAGTAAACTCGTGCATTCAAGGTTTTTGGTTATGATTTTTAGTCACACACACAACGCGATTCGCGCACTGTGATGTCACACACTGTGTGAGCCTGCTGCATGTACATATATATATATATATATGTATATATATACACTCAATCCTCGTAAATTGTGTGTTCATAAAGCACAGATTCGTAAATCACGGCTAGGTGGCCGTCAGATTGCCGGCAACATTAAATCACTGTTATGTCACAAAAATCGCAGACCTAGGCCCCCAAGTGGGCCTTTTCTGAAGAGAACCGTAAACCGCGGCATTCAAACTGAAAATCGCGACCCAACAATCAATCACCATGCTTCCCTGGTGGCAAGTGTGCATACTAATGCCGCCATGTTGTTGTTGTTCTTGTCCCGCCAGTCTGCACACTACAGACCGTCGTCATGGAGTACGAGAGCTACCTGCCTTTTTTGTGCAACTTCCCCCCACCTCCTTCCTGCCATGGCCCCTCCCAACCCTCTGATGAAGCACTCTAAGCAGTATGGCATCAAGAAGCTGCTGCCGTTGTCATACAGTCAAAGTTTGGAGTTCATTCATCGTGTTGAGAAGGGAGAGGAGTTTTCAAAGCTGGCAAAAGAGTTTGGGAAGAACGAGTGCTGAGAGGTTCTAAGTTCTTCCCAACACTACCCCACTCCATTCACTTAAGCAATTTCGTCGTAGGATTAAGATGATGTCCCCTAACATTGCTTATTTCTATTTAATACATGCACTGAATATTCCTAAATTTGTATGTTTGTGTTTGATGGTGCCTAGATAGGCGTAGGTAGGGTGCTGTGGGGGCGGGTTGGCCAAATCCAGACCCAATTTAATTTTTTACATAAGAGTTATTATTCATAAATCACGGAATTCATAGATCACGGCAGTGGTCCAGACCCAAATTGCCGCGATTTACGAGGATTGAGTGTAAATCTATCTATTTGTCTATCTGTCTATCTATCTGTCTATCAATCTATCTATCTATCTGTCTGTCTATCAATCTATCTATCTATCTATCTATCTATCTATATACACAGTATAGATAGATAGATAGATAGATAGATATGCAGTATATATAGATATATATAATATATAGATAGATATATAGATATATATATATAGATAGATAGATATAGATATAGAAATAGATATTATATATATTATATATATATATATATATATATATATATATATACACATACAGTAATCCCTGTTAGACCCAGACACCCCAGTCCCGGACATTTTGGGCTTGGGTCCATTAGTCCAAGTCTCAGATTGTTCCCTAAGGTATCCGAACATCTGGGACACCAAAAAAAAAAAAATGTGTTCGTCTCTACTCTAGATTTGCTGCGTGGTGATGAACAACTGTGTTTTGGCATATAGTTCCGGCGATATCTGCTAGAGCGCCCCTGCATCCTCCCCACTTCCCGCCTACCTACTATCGTGACTGCACACTCTTCGCCATGCCTGCCCACTTGCTCACTTTTATGGTGGTGTCGTACCTGCTGCACTCCCTGCTGCCACTAGACCACATGGGAATTTACAGTGTTGTGCAGTGTTAAGAAATTAGAAATCAGAGTGCAAAGGATTAAGTGCAGAGTGCAACACCAGTGTGTTGCAACTGGCATGGCGCAAGTAAGAACAGAATGTGCAGTGTCAAAAATTTACAATTCACAGTGCAAAGGATTAATTGCAGCGCAACACTGGAATACTGTACGTGCTTCAAGTGCACCCTCACCACTGTCAGAGCCATAGAGGATGCGGGTTTAACTTCGTGACGGCCATGGACATATCGTAAGTACCCAGTACACTGCTAAGTATTTTCCTTACTCACTTCTAATTTCTCATTCTCTGGTTCCTTTTCATATATTTTGTGGTTTCTGTCCCTTATTTATGCAACTAGGGTCTTAAATGGGTGCTGTGCATGTCCAGTAAGGAGTTATTTAGGTGGCTTTCAAAGTTAGGTTGAGTTGGAGTCTATAAGTATCTGTCCAGGGGCATTTTTCCCAAGTCCTGGATAAGACCAAGTCCTGGACGTTGCTTGGACTCTATTATGTCAGATCTTGGAGGGATTACTGAATATATATATATATACACACACACACACACACACACAGAGATCCCTCAATTATCCGGACATTCATTATCTGGAGGTGTTCATTATCTGAATGCTGGGCCTTGGCTCTAATAAACTATTATCCAAATTTACTTGCCATTATCTGGACGTAAAAGTGCCCATGAATTTCGGCCGGCCAGCCGACATGTCTAAACATTCAGTATCATGACCGCTGGGCTCAAGCTGTGAGCGGGAAGAAGTCCGTAACCCGCAACCAGAGCTACAATGTCAGTCCGCGCTCGTCCGATCACTCCCCTTGGGCTCAGGCTGTGAGTGGGAAGAAGTCCGTAACCCACAACCAGAGCTAAAATGTCAGTCCACCCCTGTACTGAATGGTCAAAGTTGCGTGCTCACCTGATCACTTCCAATGATCCTCCCACACCCAAGCAATACGACTGTAACCCACAAGTGGCGTCAAAACGTCCGTATGCATCCCCACCCAACGTCTAGTATCATGCAGGCACCAAGCTAACTCTTTCCTCATTGCCACCGCGTGTGTAATATGGACCACAAGCCATGAGTACATGTTCATTGACAGCGCCCATCCACCTCTTCACCGAACACCGAAAGTCGTGTGGCCACGGGACTAAGTCTTGCCCAGCCGCCACCATCATCAAACAGACACCACAAGCCATGAGTATGTGTTCGGTGACAGCGCCCATCTGCCTCTCTACCAAAGGTCAAAAATCGCGCGGCCACTGGGAGGCACTTGCACCACACACAAAGAGAGAGACAGAGAGACCTTCCCATGCTGAGTACAATATCAGTACAGTACAGTAATTTCTGTATCAATGTATATGATAGTTCTACAGTACTGTACTTTACACAGTACAGTACTTTATGTGTGTATGTACAGTACAATACTGTTCAGTACACTTCCATTGGATATCGGTATTCGTTTCAGTGCCATGGTCACCCACCTTTGGCAAGCAGCCGTACTGGGATAGGTTAGGTTTGGTAAGGTAAAATACAGTCAATGTATGTAATTTTGCCTGGGAAACATATTGAGCATTTTTTTCAAGAAAATCCTATGGTTATTTTTTAAAGGACGAGGCAAGCATGGTTGCTGGCTGAGGAGTGCAGGCGACAACTGTGTGTGTAACACAGACCGCAACCCACGAGTACGTGTTCGGTGACAGCGCCCGTCTGCCTCTCTGTCGAAGGTCGAAAATCGCTCGGCTACTGGGAGACACACACGCACCACACACATGAAGAGATTCTGTCACACACAGTGATGACAATAAGAGTATCAGTACAATAATTTATGTACCAGTGCATATGATAGCACTACAGTACTGTACTGTACTCAGTACAGTATTGTATATGTGTACAGTATGTACAGTACAATACACTTGTATTTGGTATGGGTATTCGTTTCAGTACCACAGTCAGCTACCTTAGCCATGCAGCCCCGTTAGGAAAGGTTAATTTTGGTAAGATTAGGTAAAGATATCCTATGTAATTTTCCTGGGAAAGACATTGAGCATATCTTCGAGAAAATTCTATGGCTATTTTTGAACAGAGGAGGTGAGTGTTGTTCCCGGTTGAGGGGTACCAGTGGCCACCACATGTGTGTAACACAGACCACAACCCTTGAGTAAATGTATGGTAAAACTGCCCATCTGGCCCAACACCAAATGGCAGGAGTCCCCCGGCCTCCAGGATTAGTGCGGAAACCCCCCATCGCGCACGCCTGTCCGCATCCCTACCAAATGGTCAGAGTCGCCTGGCAGGCCGCATGAGTCATACACTGCCTGAGGGAGTGATCTACTGGTCATCTGCTGTTGCCATCACATACTGTACTAACTCTTGCCTAGGCAAATGGAAGTGAACCTTATAGACAGATGTCAATTTGCTGCGTGTGGCTTCCTCTGTGCTCGAAAGCAACCATTAGGTGCAATATGGCAGCACTGTACTGTACTGTTTGCCGGTGAACAGAAGCCCGCACCTCAGTTCCTGTCTTTCTGTTCCTCATGAGTGGTTCCGCTCACAATGATGGCTGTGACTGCAGTTGCTTTTGTGGTGGTTCCCTACCTTCTTCACGTTGTAGCCCTGCTCTGCTGTATTCTTGTGTGCGTGGTGATGGCCCCACCACCACCTAAGAAGCAGAAGATGAAGGTTCTGAGTCTGGAGAAGAAGCATGAAATATTGGACAAGGTTGACACAGGCTGGACCACAGGATGCATTCTTTGCGAATATGATCTAGCCCGTTCAACATTGTTCGAAGCAAGAAGTCATGCGACAAGCTTACACAGTATGGACAGGACTTTGGTGAAAGCACATGTCGCAGCAACAGAAAGGTAATGGCCCAGGCCTGGCACACCATTATCGACCGGTAGATTTTGATGTGGTTTCATCAGCAACATGGTGCCGGTGTGCTAGGGCATGGGACCGAGGTGAAGACTGCTGCTGAGAAGTTTGCATGCCTGCACAACATGCAGGACATCTGAGGGATGGCTCTTTCGGTTAAGCTACACCATTGACTTTACTGAGCATAAGGCACACAATGAAGCCTTGGACGCGTCAATGGAAGAAGTAGACCCGATTTGCCAGAAATTGCAGCGCCTGATCAAGGACTAGGGCCTTGCTCTTGGTCAAGTCTATAATGCTGATGAAACTGGTGTGTTCTACCGCTCCTTGCCCACCCACTCCGTGACTGAGGAAAGCAAGAAGTCTGTGCCTAGTCAGAAGTTTTCCAAACAACATGTCTCTGTTTTGTGCTGTGCCAATGCTAACGGGACGCACCACCTCAAAACTGTTGCTGTTGGGCGTGCAAAACAACCACACTGTCTCCATGGGTTGATGGATAGCCCGCCTGTTGTGTGGTACCATTCTGTGAAAACCTGGTTTACTGTTAAGATCTTCAGGAACTGGTTCCACGGACATTTCGTCAAGGAGGTTATCCATTATCAGAGGTCCTTGAAATCGCTCGCAACCAGGTGAAGGCATTCCTGCTCCTGGACAATGCTCCTGCGCATCCATCTAAGAAGGATTTGGTTGCTTTTGGTGGGCGGATTAGGTGCATGTTTCTGCCACCTAATACGACTGCTCTAACTCAACCAATAGACCAGGGTGTTATCGTGGCTGCCAAGAGACTGTACTGCCGGAAGTTCCTGAACTAGGTGATGCTGGTGCTGGAGGATGAGGATGCGGTGGAGGACACACATGGGGAGCAGGCCTTGCAGAATCTTTGGCATTAGGACCTGAAGTCTGCCATGTTCAACTGGGTGAACGCATGGAAGGAAGTCTCCGTCAGAATCCTCAAAAGCTGTTGGTCTTGTCCCCTGCAGGGAATCAAAGCCGAGCATGACTTCTAGGAGTTTAACATGGACGATTTCCACAGTCACCTTAGACAGGCAGGAGAGAAGGGGGACATCGATGACGTACGGGATTGGTTGGACGATGACAGCGGCGATCCTGGTTACCAGACCAAGTCTGATGAGAGCACCGCAGCTGCCCCTGCAGGCACGGAAGAGGACAGCGGGACTGACGAGGATAAGGATGAGGACCCAGACTCGCGGCCTTCCGCAACTCTACCCCCTCGTCTCAGTGTCCTCCGTGGCTACCTGGATGGGATGCTGCAGTATGCTGAGCACCAACACTGTGACAGGGAGTTGATGCTGCTTAGCCTGGTGATGGAGCTGTAGGCAGTCGGGGACGCTGTTATCCTCCGCCAGAATCGTTGGTCCTACCATTAGACCAGGATCGACTCGTTCTTCAAGCCAGCGACCCCCATAAGTGCCAGCCCATTCACACCACCACCATCAGCTCGTTTCCCACCTTCACCATCGGGCCCGCAGCTGAGCACATTGACGGCCATTGAGTCTCCGTTAGACGTAAGTTTGCAGCTGTCTTTGGAGTCTCCTGAGGTGGGTAGGCCACCATCACCGCACTGCACATCACCGGTCATCGCCCAGCTCCAGCAGGTTGAGCATGATAAGGATGAGTTCTTTGACCTCTGTTAAGCACTAGTGTTTGCCACTAGACCACACAGGACAACCTGGTGGAGGTGGCAGGTTACGAAGACTGGTGGCGGTTCACTGGGTGGTAAGTACCCCAACCGAATGTTTTTCGGCAGGTAGCTTTAGGTTTCTTTCGTAGTTTCCATGGTGCTAACATTTATTTAGGATCTTCCTTTGTGTGTTTTGAGGTCACAGTATGGCAGAATGGCCTGAAAACAGTGCCAAACGTAGGAGAGGTACTGTATAGTCAGAGACATTGAAGTTTGCCACCCCTCTCCACAACAGTAATCAGAAACATAAAGTATGGAGCTGGACATGAAAAAACTCCATTCACCGAAACTTTAGTACTGTAGTGTGTTGTTTGTCCTCAACATTTGATTGTTTCCTGAAGACGTTTGGGAACTGAATCTGCAAGGGTCTGTAACTTCTCTAATGGTATATTATCCCATAACTCACGAATGGCCGCCTCAAGTCGTGGCAGGGAGCTGGTGTCCTTGTTTTGCAAACCACGCTTTATGATCATCCAGAGATTTTCGATCGGATTTAAATCCGATGAGTTTCCAGGCCAATCATTAAAGAAGGGCACACAACAGTCTCATAGCCACTGAGTAACAGATTTAGCTGTGTGACAGGGAGCCCCATGTTGTTGAAATATTTTACCACGACACTTCTGAAATGAGCTGGGTAAATTGTCACAAAGGAGCTCCAGGTAGTTATACTGGTTCATAGCCACATTTTTAGGAAGCACCACAAGTTCACCTGCACCTTAATAGGAAAAGAACCCCACACCATCAGAGAATCAGGGTGTTTTACAGTGCCACACGTGTAACGAGGGTCAAAGGGGTCACTGCCTTTCTTACGGTACACGTTCTGTCCACAGTTAGAAACTACAGTGAACGTGGACTCATCACTCCACAAAACAGAATACCACTTTTCCTTACTCCACAGCCCATATTTCTTTGCAAGATGAACCCTACGTTGTCTCTGCAGTCGTGTGAGAATTGGCTTGCGATAAGGCCGGTGGCTTCTGTATCCAAGGCGGTGAAGAATCCTGCTCACACTTCTCACAAACACGTGCTGCAGCAGTTGTTTGTTACTTTGTTTCAAAGCTCTTGCAGACAATCGAGGATTAGACTCTGTCTGCCTCTTGATAATGTTTGTAATACGATCTGATGCCTTTCTGGCCCTTCCTGGGCGAGCTTTATGGACCGGCATGTCCACGCCTCCACCATCACGAAAACGTTTCACCCAGTTTTGCACAGATCACTCACTAGCACCTGTTGCTCTAACGATTTCACTTCCTGGGTGACCCAGTTTCTGCAGACCTATGATCTGTGCAACAGTATCACATGATAATGTCTTGTTCTTGCCCATTATAAAGTGCAAAACCACAAAACACTGAGGCAAAAACGGGGGGGTGCAAGGGGAGGCTGGACATAAAAAAATCACACAATCCGGTCACCACGGCTGCCAGAGGCAAACTGATCCTACTCCAAACCCTCCCCCCTCCACCGTCCCTCCCTTGTGCTGCCTCATGTGGCGGCAAACTGCACTGGCGTATTTTATACCATGTCTAGGAGGATGGTTCAGTTTACGTCATATCAATTTGCCGTCCCTCTCAACCCGGCAAACTTCAGTTGAACTGATTGTACATACAGTAGTGTTTAGGTAGGGTGTTTTTTGGTTTTCAGTGGTTTTTCTGCAAGGTTTTCTTGGTGTTGAAAATTATTTAGGCTATTCCTATGTATGTTTTGATGCCAAAATATACCAGAATGACCTGAAAACACTACCAAAATATGGAGGGGTACTGTACATACAGTACAGTAGTGTTTAGGTATGGTGTTTTTTGGTTTTCAGTGTTTTTTTTTTTTTTGTGTGTGGTTTTCTTGAAGTTGGAAATTACTTAGGATAATCCTGTGTATGTTTTGATGCCAAAATATGCCAGAATAACCTGAAAACACTAACAAAATAAGGAGGGGTACTGTACATACAGTAGTGTTTAGGTAGAGTCTTTTGTTTTTTTTGTTTTTTTCTGCTTGGTTTTCTTGGTGTTGAAAATTATTTAGGATATTCCTATGCATGTTTTGTTGCCAAAATATGCCAGAATGACCTGAAAACACTATCAAAATGAGTAGGGTACTGTACATACAGTAGGGGTATAGGTAGGGTGTTTTTTGGTTTTCAGTGTTTTTTCTGCATGGTTTTCTTGGTGTTTATCATTACTTTTGATATGCCTATGTGTGTTTTGATGTCTAAATATGCCTGAATGACTGGAAAACACTGCCAAATTACGTGTAGGTTCTGTACAGATAAATTAGGTATAGGTTGGAGGTGAAAATAGGTAGGGTCTGTGTGTTGTAGGGGAATAGTGTTCATTATCTGGATGTTGCCACTACCCGGACATGTCTTTGGCTCTATTATGTCCAGATAATTGAGGGATAACTTATATACAGTATATATATATATATATATATATATATATATATATATACACATACATAAGTCAGCTCGCACAGTGCGCGAGAGATTGGTCGGTCCTCGTCCTCGTGCAGTGAGAAATCGCTCACTGAGAATACATAATCTTATGGGAAAAATAACATATGGGCGGTACCCCTTCATACCTGGACATTTTCTGGCCCTTAGAGATATAATAAAGGTCAAATTTTTCAGACATTGTACTACAGATATAGCTACAATAACAAATACAGTATATGGGCAGTCACCTTAATAACAGGAGACAACAGGCCTGATGGACTTAAATAACAGGGGTTTCGAGGCGCTGCAGCACTTACAACGCCGCACCCCCAGCTGCACCTCCTGCCACACCAACACTTCCCTCCACAGACTTCTCCTGAACACCTTCCCCAGGAGACTCTAACTCACTCACTTCGGCCAAAAACCCCTTGAAGTTCAGTGCTGACACATCTGACATTGCATTCTCTTCATCCTCAACAGGAACAGGAGCAGACGATGTTGCTGGTTCCTCATTGTCACTAACTTGAGCCCGCTGTGTGTAACTTGTTTTTAGCATCTGTCCTCTGTTTAATTCTTGCCTGTGCCTGTCTGTGTAGAAACGGAAGAGTTTGTCGATACCAATGAGAACCTCCTTTGTTCTTTGGTTGCTGACTTCCTGTTCTTTCACCTCTTCCTTGAGCTTATCCATGGCAGCAAGGATCCTACTTATTCTTGACATACACAGCTCTGTATTCCCCTCCATCACACTAGGCTGCCCAACTTGACTCTCCCTGGTGTCGGGCTCTGCGTCGGCCTCATCTGTCCGTTTCACGACTTCCCCGGGACGCTGTTCCTCATTAGCAGCATACACTTCCCTTATGTCCGCCAACGTAACATCCTCGAAACCTGGTCCAGCTTGTGCTGCTGTCAGTGTTGCTACCTCAGTCTTGGCCAGTGGTTGAATGGCCATCTCGTGGGTCATGCATAAGTGAGGCAAGAGCAGTCGCCATGCATGGTTCACCGTTGGAGGTGTAATCTGGTGCCATGCTTATAGGAGAAAGTTAACTGCATCCTTCATTGTGAAACGATGCCAAACTGTCTCAACAGTCAGGTTGCCTGTGGCGGGTCAGGATACAGCTGCTGACAGAGATGTTACGGGAGCAGGTGCCTCGTTGTGGTCTTCGTCGTGATCTTCTTGTAGGGCATGAAGCTCCTCCTATGTGTCAGTCTTCCTGCAAAGGTAGTCATACACTTGCTTGTGGTAGAAGTACTTCACAGTGGCGATCAGTTATTGATCCAATGGCTGCATGAGTGATGTCATCTGGGGCAGCAGAAACACAACATGACAATCCTTGTGCAGACCTTCTAGGTATGGAGGGTGACTTGGTGCATTGTCCAGCACAAAGAGCATCTTAGATTAAATGCCAAGTTCCCGACACTTGGCCCTGGCATCGGGGACGCAGTGCTTTGTTAACCAGTCTGACATAATGTTCCTGGTCATCCAACCATTGGGAGACTTGTACCAGTACTGTACACGCCACTTGTGTCCATGTTCGTGAGGTTTTTGTAGCACCTTGGATGTGATGCTGTGTGTACAACAACTGGCCTCATCTTGTGGCTTCCAGACAGGTTTACAATGAACATTACCGTTATATACACTTCCGGAGCTTGCAACCAGGGGCTTGTTTCTGTTTTTTAGCAATGTAAATTGATTTGGGCATGGCCTTATTGTATAATGACGTTTCGTTTACGTTGTAGATCTGTTCCATGGTGTACTGTCCTTCTTCAAGAAGCGCTGTAAATGCCATAGGATACTCTCTCGTGGCCAGCTCGTCAGCAGACGCACATTCACCAGACAGTTTGATGTGATGGAGTTCTTTGCATTTCAAAAAATGGTGCAGCCATCCTACTGATGCCTTGAAAGGTTTGTCCATAGATAACTTGCGAGATGCTGCCTTGTAAAAGAGCTGGGCTTGGTTCGAATAAATCTGCCATTCAGTGGTACACCTTCCTTCTCCTTCCTCATAACGTAGGTGGCAAGATACCTTTCCATAAGTATTGCCGCTCGATTACCCACCCAGGAACAGCTGTCAAGCTCAGATGCACCATACGTTTTCACAAGTGCCCTGATGGCATCGCGGTTCTTCCAAACAGTCCTCACTCTATATTCAAACAGTGCCATGGCTTTCCCGATAACTATGTTCCCTTGTTCGTCTTCCTTCCTCTTGATAATCTCCAACTTGGTTGCGTGCGTGAGAAGTTTCTTAACTCTTGGGGCTGGAGGCATGGTGCGGCGAAGGTACAGCCCAGGATGGAGCAAAAAATTGCCACACGTTGTACACAACAGGTTAACTTCAGAGAGCTTATCCGCACTGTGCACGAGCCGTGTCTGTATTGGCGCGCCCATTGCCTCCTACCCCAAGCTGCACAGTAGAATGTCCGGGAATTTCTGCGCATCAACAACATGACACGTGATGATGGACGCGTTGTGTGGGGAGGAGGGTCGTTTACTTATGGAAAATGGCGTTTTTGAGCCACTCCTTGCCTCTACCTCGCGTTTTGTGAGGTAAACATGCAAATTTCAGTTTTTTTTTTTTTTTTTCCGCTCGCGCACAATGTGATTCGTGCACTCTGAGCTCGCGTAGTAGGCAAGCCCACTGTTTTTATATATATATATTTATACAAGTCGCCAGTCACATTTCCTTCAAAGAAAAACGGGCCATGAAGATGATTCTTGGAGATGGCGCAGAACACATTCATTTTTGGTGAGTCCCTCTCGTGCTCAACTGTGGCATGGGGATTTTCTTTGCCGCAAATGCGAACATTTTGCCTGTTGACTTTTCCATTCGTATGAAATGTGGCCTCATCACTGAAAACAAGACGTTCATTGGACTCGTCTTCTTCAGGTTTCTCTTGCATATCAGTGCAGAATTGTTTGTGTTTTCTCTTGTCATCTGCCTTTAAGGCCTGAACGAGCTGCAGCTTGTATGGTTTCATTTGCAAGTGTTTCCTTAGGACACGCCAAACTGTCGTTGTAGGAATCTTGGTTTCCAGACTTGCTCTTCTCATGGACTTCTTGGGGCTTTACAAGAGTTTTTCGTGAACCCGCTCGACTGTCTCTTCCGATGCTGATGGTAGTCCAGATCCTTTTGCCCTGCACAGACACCCTTCCTCTCTGGACTTTTCGTGCAATGTCCAAATCTGCATTGCAGTTGGTACATTTTTAGAGAATTCTCTCACAAATGCACGCTGCACAGTCTTGTTCGACTGTGATCGAGCATACTCTGACACACAAAATGCCTTTTCTTTTCCAGTGAATGGCTTTTCTGTACCTGAAAAGATAAAAACATAAAACATTAAACATAAAATTTTGCCTTGTTTCTACACATGCTGTTAAAATTTGAGGTAATTTGAATGAGAATTGGCATCGTTATTAGATTGCGAAATGATATCAGATTTTTTTAAACACCCTGTATATATATATATATATATAGACAAGATTGAAAAAGTTCAAAGGGCCGCTACAAGATGGATACCAAGCTTAAGGGACCTAAGCTACGAAGAAAGACTAAATAAACTGAATCTACCAACACTACAGGAGAGAAGGAAAAGAGGTGACATGATAATGCTATATAAGTGCATATCAGGGAAGGAGAAAATAGACATAAATGATTACTTAACATATGGAGAAGCATCAGCAAGAGGACACTGCAAAAAACTGCATAAGAAGAGAGGTGATAAAGACGTAAGGAAATTCAGTTTCCCAAACAGAGCAATTGATCAATGGAATGCACTACTGAATGAAATAGTGTGTGCCAAAACAATTCACAAATTTATGGATATGTACGATAATATGGTTTAAGACACGGGACAGTACGAACTTGACTCATTCCTGTAAAGATACAATTAGGTAAGAACAATTAGGTAAGAACACACACACACACCGCTCGCTGGCGCAGTGGTAACGTTGTCGCTTGCCATCTGGTAGATGGGAGTTCGCGCCTCGCACAGGTTGTGAAAAGTTTCACTGACGAAGTGGGTGGTCACTGTCCCCCTTGAGCAAGGGGACGGGTGTGTGCGTGTGTGAAGGTCACAGCCTTGCCCTTAGATCGGACTTTATGAGCTCTCAGCTCCCTTCCGGGAGGGTAAAAGCTGACGATAACGACCATCAAGTGATCGTGACTGACCAGGTGAATTACACACACACACACACACACACACACACACACACACACACAATCTCCTCCATCCCCCCTTCTTCTCCCCCATCCCAGTTCCCCCCCATCCTTCTTCCATTCCCAACCATGCCCAGCTATTTTTTTTTTTTGTTAGTTTTTGATGATTTACTCAAACAGTATTGGTCGTATTGAAATTCCGAAAAAATCACAAGCAACCTCGTGAGATGCTGCATCTTGGCGTATATTTTCCTCTTCCTCAGTGCGGGGTAAGATTTTACACTAGGATGTTGAGAAGTTATTTGAAGCTGTTTTTACCCTTTTTTTTTTTTACCCCTGAACCATTTTATTCCCACTGCATTTCTGCACTTTTGCTTATCAGTTTTGTGTGTTTTTATTAGCTTACCTTATAGTATAAACATCAGCAAAGATGGTGCTATACAATTTGTACCAATAACAAATTTACGAGGGGCAAATTTGGCAGTGGAAATTTTTTTCTTTGTGTCCAGGCAGAAACAGCCATAGCAGGGGTGAAGGAGGGACGGGGGGAGAAGAGAGGGGATGGAGGGATGACCGGAAGAACCATGTACACCACCACATCTGTGTTCCGATATGCTTGTTTCAAACCTATGGCCCCAAATGGTGAACTTGGGGCTGGCTTAGGTACCATGAAACCCTTTAACATGTAAACATATGGCCCTAAAAAGTGGAAGTCTCGTAAAGCGTTAGCTTCAGGGTACAATATTCCCTCATTATGTGAGTGCTCGCTGTATATAAAAATAGGTTGCGGGTGCAGGTGCAGTTGTGCGGAAGTGCGATAACTTAGAGGTGTGTGGAGGTGCAGGTGCGATTGAGGCCAAAGGTGTGGGTGCGGAAGGGCGGGTGCAGACCTCCCATTTGGTGTGCGGTTGCCCAGCACTGACCCGTTTAAGCCTGAAAAAGAGATCTTAAGCAGACTAAAATAATCTGGCAATGGCCAGAACGGTTTAACAGTATGAATAACATCCTTGGCCTGGAGGAGTGAACTGTGATAGGCTATGTAATGTTTGGTATGTCCACCCAAAATATACTTGATGAATAGCTACCTGTTGGGAATAGATATATTTTTAGAAAGCATGATGAATCTAGATGGAAATATAAATAAGAAAAATATTACTGTACTATTAAGATTACTAAACCAGTTACATACTAGAATTTTGATAAATTACCACTTAGTGAAAATTTTATTTCTTAGTGAAAAATTTATTTCTTAATTTTGTTGAACATTAGTCTCATGGAGACCATATACAGTAAGACCTCACTATAATGGACTAATTGGGGCCCAAACCATTCTGAAAAATGCGAAATTCCAAGAAAAGCGACATCTGGACTTCCCCCTGCTAATCTGGACTTTTTCAGTATATCAGACATTAGTCTTGATCGCATGAATGGTTTTTAAACTGACTTGCTTACCATTGCGGTACTGTACTGTGTTATGACTTAGCTACATTAAACAAATGGCAAAATATATACTGTATAATAATACTGTACTGTACACTGATAAACATGTCTTTTGAAACAGAACAACATCTCGAAACACTAAACAGCACACCCATCACAAACATCAACACCGCTGTGCACACTTTCAATACAGTTATACAAAATGCAGACAAAAGACACATCCCTAGAGGCAACAGAAAGAGACACAACCCCAACTTCACACCAGAAATTCAAGGCCTCATCAGACAATGGGACACACTGCGACACTCCCCAACACCCCATACACAAGACACTGTACAACAAATACATGAACTCAACACTCAGATAAACAATAAAATATCAGAACAGCAAACACTAAACTGGAAAAATTACCTCCAAACACTTTTACCACAAAACAAACATCAGCAAACTCTACAAAACACTAAACAGCATCACACTTTCCAACAGCAACACCACACAATCACACGCTGCCATCACAACAACAGACACCATACCCTCAAACAAACAACAAGCAAACACTCTCATCAATCACTTTTCACAAGTCAGCCATCTAAACCCCTATCCCAAAGACCGATGTATCATCCGACGTAAGAGACAGTTCCCTACAGACCCAGACTATGCACCTTTCACTTACAACCAGACGAAGCACATCATTAACAACCTCAAGCACTCATCTGCCTGTGGACCAGACAACATAAGCAACATTCACCTTAAACACCAAGGACCACAAGGCATACAAGCACTCACCAACATATCAAACTACAGCTACTCACACAACATAATACCCAACATCTGGAAGCATGGCAATATCATCACTATCCCTAAACTCAACAAAGACCCCACGTTACCCTCCTCACATCGCCCCATCACACTCGTCTGCACTCCCTCTAAAGTCTCTGAACGACTGATATGACAACTAGTCACACCTCACATTTCCCTAGCCCAGTCACAACATGGCTTTAGGCCACTACACTCCACAAACATCCTTCTTACAGACCTTACACAGAGAGTTTTCGATGGCATGAATTCAGCTAGGCCACCACACAGAACACTCCTAGTCACACTAGACATTAGCAAAGCTTTTGATGCCATCCCCCGCCACAACATCACAAACAAAATACTCAACACAAACATGCACAATAACACAAAAAGATAGCTGGCAAACTACGTAGCTGGCAGATGTGCACACGTAACATTTGCCGGTCAGTCTTCTAACATCAGAAACTTCACAAACGGCATCCCCCAAGGATCTGTTTTGTCCCCTACACTCTTTAACCTATACATGCACGACGTACCCACACCCCACACACCACAGATACACATAGCTTCCTATGCAGATGATATAACACTTACATGTACGCACCAAAATGCAAACACAGCTGCACACATCATTCAACCTTACCTCAACACACTACAGGAATGGTTCACCACAAACAGGCTCAAAATTGCCCCAGCCAAATCTACACTGACTCTTCTCACAAACTGGACAGCAGAACACAGTCACATCCCACACCTCACCATAAACAACACTCCCCTACCACACACACACACACCCATAATCCTTGGTGTAACATACAATACATCAGTGTCATTTAAACAACACATCACAAACATTAAAAATAAAATAACACCAAGACTCAATGCTTTGAGGTCACTTGCCCATACAACATTCGGACACAACAAAGAAACCACCACCACAGTATACAAACAATACATACGTTCAGTGATGAATTATGCAAGCCCTGCCTGGGCTTCTAACCTCACCAAAACACACTACAGTACAACACTGTACAGACCATACAGAACAAGGCCCAAAAAATAATCACAGGCTGCACAGCTACTACACCCACAGACCACCTACATCAAGAAACCAAAGTCCTCAAAGTCAAGGATCACCTAGACATGAGAGGCACCCAGTTTCTTGCTGCAGCCTCCACAAACCTACAACATCCACTATATTACATGGCAGCACATCCACCCACACCAAGGAACATCAGAACAACACCCAGCACACGATACCATACACAAATACTGTCATCTCTCCCCCCTCCCCCACATCAGACAAGCTTCCAGAAGCATATCCACACTCAGATCACTCACCACTCCATTCAGTCACTTAAAGACAACACACAGCTGCATGCATGGCCTCCTGACATCCACCCTTCTGAATCCTATCTTCCTCGTGAGGACAGGGTCCACCTGGCCAGGCTGAGATGTGGTCACCATCCAGCCCTCTTAAGCTACCAGAAGAGGCTGGATAACTCCGTCGTTGATGCCTGTCCAGGATGCAACACAACACCCAATACTGTTAAGCACATTATAGAAGACAGCATTGCACACAATCACCTATGCCAACAACACAACATACACTCTTTGAGAGCTCTGTGGGAAAGTCCGGTCTCGGACATGGCCTTCCTAAGGGACTCAGGGCTGTTCGGCCAGACTGCCTAGGGAACAACAACTACTACTACTACATGTCTTTTATTTACCTTATTGTGGTGAATGTAGCAAAAGTGGTCAGGCAGTTTGGACTGCTTCTGGCTTTATCGGACTTTTTCCGATATATAGGAATTTAGTCCGGTAGCTCCTCGAGTCCGATAAAAGCGAATTCCAGTCAATTGATGTCCGTTATATTGAGGTTTTACTGTAGGGTAAAATTTTGGATTTTTACATTTTTTTGCTAAAACTTTACTAAGTTTGTTTTGCTATCCTGTATTAATGTTGCCTTTTAATATGAATATACCTACTCGACACATTTGTTGGATTTTTTCTTCCCAGAAAAACCATTCCTTCAGGTAGTGAATCGTAGACTTATTGTTCATATTACTCTTATATGCCTCAATTTTACAATTGCCTTTGTGAGGAAGAAATACATATGACATACTTTTTTTATGTTAACTTTACTTATTTACAGCTGGGGTTATTTGGTCAGTGTTCCTTTTATTCATATTAGTTTTGTATGGTTGATATGATGTAAGCTCAGCTATCCAATTTTTTTTTCACAGTGATATTGCTATAATTTGTAGTAATTAAATGAATGAATTACAGCAGCTGGTTTGCTCATTCCTGACACTGGGAGGTAGCTGTTCTGTAGATGTTAAGCCACATTCATTCATCATATGTCTGGCAGTATAATGAGTTAAATAAACTGAGACCTATGAAAATCAACTACAGTACTTCACATCAAGTGTAAAAGATTTTTTTTTTTTTTCATTTTTTTTGCCCAAATGAATCCACTTGATTTTTTTATTACACTGGGCCACAGAGAATGTGATGAACCACTTATGTATAAATCAATCTGTACCATATATTTTGGAATGCAGCAACTTCCAAAAGTTAAGTGTTTTTAGGTTGGACCAAAATGTATCTATATTTTATGCAGTCAGAGACCAGAAATATGGCTATCAGGTGGAAGAGAGCATGCTACGAAAAATGGGTATGCATATTTCCAAGTGAACACTGGTAGAAAAAGTGCAGGAAATTCAATTTTAAATCATCCTCTGCTAAGGTATGTAACAGTTAGAGCCATGTCCTTTGTTGAGATAAGTTGCAACTTAGTGATTAATGCAATTCAGCCTGATGTGACCCCAAAAGGTCTACTTTTGACTGGTGGGTGGGGTCTATTGCTCAAGGAATGCTGCTCAGAGAAATGCAGCTACTCACTGTCACCTTTGTGAGTGGACTTAGTACATAGGCTAGCCCTAGGTCTTTATACAGTACGCCTATGTTCCAATATTGGATTGTCTGATGGATGGGTGGAACAACATTATTTATTATTATTATTATTATTATTATGATCATTATTAATTATTATTATTATTATCATAATTATTATAAATATTATTATTGTTATTGGGGAGAGTGGAATGAAGTGCTTGCTGGAGATATGTAAGAAGGCATGGGTTGAGTGAAACTGTGCTAGCAGAGTGGAAAAATACTGTTGTTGTACCCCTGTACCAAAATAAAGGTGAGCAAAGTGAGTGCAAGAATTATTGTGACGTAAGTTTATTGAATGTTGTAGGGAAGGTACATGGAAAAATTATTTTAAAAAAAGTAAGAGATATATCAGAAGTCCTAGTGAGTGATGAACAGGGCAGCTTTAGGGGTGGCAGAGAATGTGTGGATCAAATATTTGCAGTGAGACGGACAGTGGAGAAGGCTCGTGAGAAGGACTACAGGGTGTTTATGGCATTTATGGATCTAGAAAATGCATACGGCAAAGTAGACAGAAAAGGACTGTGGAAGATTTTGTGCATGTACGGCAGAGATGGTAAGCTACAGTACTAGGTGCTGTCGGTAGTTTCTATGATGGCAGTGAGGCATGGGTAAGGGTAAATGGGCATCTATGTGAATGGTTCACAATCAGTGTTGGTGTGTGACGAGGTTATGTGATGTCCCCATGGTTGTTCAATATATATATATATATGCAGTATATATATATATATATATATATATATATATATATATATACACACACACACATATATGGATGTGATGACGAGAGAAAGAAAAACTCTAGTAATGGAGAGGGGGATGCCGTTGGTAATGAATGGTGATGGATCGAATATCTCAAAATTGCTGTATGCTGATGATGCAGAGCTACTTGCAAATACCGGACAAGAGCTTGGTAGAATAGTGCAGAGTTTTGCTGATGTCTGTGAGCGTCGTGCCTTGAGAGTAAATGTAGAAAAGAGTAAAGTGACGGTAATTGAGAGAGAAGGTGACTCCCAGTGTGATGTTACAGCGAACGGAGAGAGACTGGGATTGGTGAGAGAGTTCAAATACCTGGATACAGTAGTAGGAAAGAGAGGAAAATTTGCAAACGAAGTGGAAAGTAGAGTGACACAAGGAAGGAAGGTAGCTGGTGCTATGAGGGCCTTGATAAGAAACAGAGGCTAGAGTGTTGCAGCTGCATGAGGCCTACATAAAAGAGTGTTAGTGCCAACTTTAACAAATGGATATGAGACTATCATGTGGCATGAAAATGAAAAGTCAAGAGTGAGAGCAGCAGAGATGGGACTGTTGAGGAATGTATGTGGAGTACAGAGAGTGGATAGGACATGAAATAATGTGATTTATGAAAGATGCAGAGTGAGGAAGTCTTGGACACCAGAATTGAAGAGATGGTATGGTCAAAATGGAGAGAATGGATAGCAACAGTGTGGTGAAAAACATAATTATGTCTGAGCAAATTTGTAGGAGGGAGAAAGTGGGGTAGGGTAAGGAGAAGGTAGAGGGATATGGTGGATGAGTGTTTGAAGAAGAGAGGTACGGAAGTTGGTGAGGCTAGGGGACTGACAAGAGATCGAGCTGGCTGGATGAATGTTGTTGATCAGGGATATGGCACGCCTTTCAGATTGGGTCAAGGATTGTGTGGGTAAAGTTGAAAGTTGGAATACAAATGTGGGCAATTGTGTGTGTGTATGCGCCAACACAAGATCGTGCTAGAAGAGTGAGAGAAGAGTTCTAGACAAATGTAGAAGTGTGCATGGAAAAGTTTGGAAGGAATGAGAGAGTGTTTTTGATTGGTGATATGAATGGTAAAGTTGGGAATGTGAAGGTGGATGGAATAGTTGGTGAGTGGGGTGTGCCTGCTGAGATAGATGAGAATGGGAGTGCGTTAGTGGACATTTGTGCTGGGAGTGGGTTGGTGATAGCCAATACCCTTTTCAGGCATAAAATGATCCACAGGTATACATGGCGAGCGATGAGAGGGGTGGGTGGTGAACTGAATGAAAGGAAGGCAATGATTGATTATGTGTGTGTGGATGAAAGGATGCGAAGATGTGTAATGGATGCAAGAGCTCATAGAGGTTGGGGGAGTGGACTTTCTGACCACTACTTGGTGGTGGCCAGAATTAGAATTCAAGTAAGATGGAGGAATAAAAGAAGGGAAAGATGAGAGGAAAGAGTAGTTGCAAGGAGAGTGGAAAAGTTACAAGTGGATGAAAAAAAGGCAGTGTATAAGACAGAAGTGGAGGAACGATTGGGCAAATACGAATTGGAGCAGATGGGAGATGTGGAAGGTGTGTGTAGGATTTTTACAGAAGAAATGTGCGCAGCATGTGATGTGGTGTGTGGAAGGAAGAGAAGACGGAGGGAGGTGCAAGGAACAGCGTGGTGGACTGAGGAGGTGAGACAGGCTGTGGCACAAAAGGAGAAAGCATACAATGAATGGATGAGAAATAGGGGCGTGGAAGAAGTTGAGAGGCAGAAGAGAGAGTTATATGTAGAAAGAAAGAGAGAGGTGAAAAGATTAGTAAGAGAGAGTAAGAAGAGAGTGGATGAGGAATTTGGAAGGAATTTGAGTGTAAAGTGGAGGGACTGTAAGAAAATGTTCTGGAAAGAGGTGAAAAGAGTAAGACAGGGTGGAAGTGAAGTTAGCAGGGGAGTGAAAGATAAAAATGGTAGATTACTAGTGGAGAAGGGAGAAAAAGTGAGCAGATGGAACATAGAGGATGGAAGCAATGCGAGTATAAGTGGCTGGGGAATGGCTGGGAGAAGGAGGGAGGTGAGAAGACAGAAGAAATCAGTAGGATAGAAGTCGTGGAAGCAATGAAGAAAGTCAAAATGGGGAAAGCCCCAGGAATTGATGGAGTGTGTGGTGAAATGCTGAAGCATGGGGGAAAGATAGTAGTAGAATGAATGTGGAAGATGTGCAGATTGGCCTGGGAGAAAGGTGGAGTCCCAGAGGATTGGAAGTCAGGTATAATTATTCCCTTGTACAAAGGAAAAGGGGAAAAAGAAGTGTGTGGTAATCATAGGGGCATTTGTCTTCTTAGTATAATAGGAAAAGTGTATGGTAGGATACTTATTGACAGAGTTAGAGAAAGAACAGAGAAATTAGTTGGAGAAGAACAGGGAAGCTTTAGGAAGGGAAGAGGTTGTGTAGATCAGATATTCATTCTTAGATCTTTAGTGGAAAAGTTTCTAGAGAAGGGAAAGAAGTTGTATGCGGCTTTCATGGATTTGGAGAAAGCATATGACAGGGTGGATAGACATGGATTGTGGAAAGTGTTAAGAATATATGGAGTAGATGGGAAGTTGTTGAATCCTGTGAAGAGTATGTACGATGGTGCAAAGGCTGCAATGCATGTGGATGGTGAACTAAGTGAATTTTTCTCTTTGAAGGTTGGGTTGAAACAGGGATGTGTCATGTCTCCATGGTTGTTCAATCTGTACATGGATGGGGTAATAAAAGAGGTACAAGGTAGGGTAGTGGATGTTGGAGTGGCCCTGGTGAGAGAGGATAGTATTTGGAAACTCCCTGTAATGGTGTTTGCAGATGATACTGTGTTTTTGAGTGAAGACGAAGGGGAGCTGCAAGGCTTGGTGGATGAGTTTGGGAGAGTGTGTAAGAAACGGAATCTAAAGGTGAATGTAGGGAAGAGTAAAGTGATGGTCTTTGAGAGAGGTGAAGTCAGTGAATGTACAGCGAGGTTGGATGGTGAGGAATCGGAAAATGTGAGTATGTTTAAGTACTTGGGTAGTGTGATGAGTAAGGATGGAGGTTTGGAGGGTGAAGTGCGTGAAAGGGTACAGCAAGGAAGAAAGGTTGCTGGTTCTTTGAAAGCAGTGATAAGAAACAGGGAAGTGAGCATGGAAGTGAAAAAGTTACTACACGACAGTATTGTGATACCAACTCTAACGTACGGAAGTGAAGCTTGGATGTTGTTGGAAGGACACAAGTCAAGAGTGAGAGCAGTGGAAATGAGTTATTTAAGAGGAGCCTGTGGAGTCACATGGAGAGACAGGCTGACGAATGAGGATATAAAGGAACGTTGTGGTGTGGATGTGGATATGATAGGGAGCGTTATGAGGAACACACTGAGGTGGTTTGGCCATGTGGAGAGGATGGAGGGTGAAAGACTGACGAAGAGAGTGTATGTGAGTGAGGTGGAGGGAGGAAGAGGGAAGGGGAGGCCGAGGATGAGATGGAGGGATGGGGTGGAGAGGTATATGAGAGATGGGGGTGTGAGTTGGGAGCAGGACAGTGAGATGGCGGGGGACAGGGCAATTTGGAGGTGATTTGTTTGTGGCCACCCCAAACGGGATTGAGGCGTCTGGCAATAGATAGATTTCAGATTGAGTCTCTTGGATACATTTATGTGAAACTACAGAATGTGGCATATCAGACAGAGCCAGGATTCTGGGGGCTGAATGGATGGGTGGCCCATTGGAGTGGGCAAACTTAGGCTGTCTGGACATTGCTACTCCTCACCCTGCCCTAGGGTGGGAAAGGAGATCCGGATGATGATGATGATGATGACAGTGATGATGATGATGATGGTGGTGATGATGATGATGTTATTATTATTATTATTGTTGTTGTTGTTGTTGTTATTATTATTATTATTGTTATTATTATTATTATTATTATTATTAGTATTATTATTGTTATTATTATTATTATTATTAAATATGCTGTTTTATACTGCTCTTCTATATTACCTGTAGCACTAGTGAGATGTTTAATTAATTTGTGGCTTAATCCTCCATCTTAGCATGTCTATTCATTTGGACTGTTTTCCACCAGTTGCAAATACTCCTTCCCACATCAGTTGCAAATACTCCTTCCCACATCTAAACAGCAATGTATATCTTTCCCTTATATTATGATATTCACTGTGCTTGATATTGACAGATGACTTTTCTTCCTTCAGTTCCATGTTGACTCCTTCAGTCAGTTGACATCTTTTTTATTTTAATCAGGCAATTGCCAGATATTTTAATTTAGCTTAAGGATTATTTCTTATTGTGAAGGAGTTGATGAAGGCTGTATCTAACCCCAGCAATTTAAAGTTTTCCAGATCAGAAAAAAGTTGTCTGGTGATGGGAATAAAATGTAAAATACTGTATGTCAGCAGATTTTGAAGGAGGCAGCATCATGTTGCTTTATATTATTAAGGTTTTTTTAAGTTTGAATTTTGTTCATTGCAGTTTTACTTTCATATTATATTTTTATTATTTTTCTTGGTTGCTGTGTATCTATCTATTCCCAGATGTCTTAATCCTATAAGGGTTGGCCACAAACAAGAAGCCTCCCTCTCACCCTGTCCACCACCATTTCACTGCCCTCCCCCCAGCTCACACCCCCTTCTCTCATATACCTCTCCGCTCCATCCCTCCATCTCATCCTCGGCCTTCCCCTCCCTCTACCCCCTTCCACCCCACTCATATACACTCTGCTCGTTAGTCTCTTGTCCTCCATCCTGTCCACGTGGTCAAACCACCTCATTGTATATCTCGTAATGTTTTCTATCACATCCACATCCACATCACAGTGCTTCACTTCCTCATTTTTCAGTCTGTCTCTCCATGTAACTCCACATGCTTCTCTCAGTTAACCCATTTTCACTTCTCTCACCCTTGACTTGTGACCTTCCAACAAAGTCCAAGCTTCCCTTCCAGACTTTAGAATTGAAATGACAGTACTGTCATGCAGTGACTTTTTTACTTCCATGCTCATTTCCCTATTTCTCGTCACTACTTTCAAAGAACCAGCAACCATTCTTCCTTGTTGTACCCTTTCAAGGTAGTCATTGTTGGGATGTATCATCTGGCAGTATTTGCAATACAGTACTCATTCATATTATGTATAAAGGCTCCAACATGGTTGCATGCGTTGGCCTTGGTCACCTAATGATGGCTTTCCATGCAGCTCGATCTCTGGCACCCTCCCTCTTCAGTCCCTAATCCCTGAGTTCATACTCTGTGACTTCATAACGTACTGTTACTGTTATGAGTTTATGTAATTTTGTTTATTGCCAAAACCTTGTTGTAGTGAGAGAAGTTTATGGTCTGCAGTACTGTTTTTTGTACATGGTGTACATGTGGAAGCTAGATTCATTTAAATCTGTCATCTCTAATTTGCTGTTTTTTTAGAAATTCTACTGCCTTCAGTGCATGGTGATTATTAGCAAATCATGTGATAATTTACTATATACACCTTTGATGAAAATATTCAGTCACTTATCTTCTGATGCTGTTTAACCTTTTAATTCTTGTAATACAGTACAAAGTATGGATTCAATTTCTTCCCAGACATTCCCTTAACTGTCTTCAAAAAAGATGTGCAAAATTAGTATGTTTCATAATACCCAGTATTTATTCTCCCTGTTCAATCTATCTTTCAGTCTGATACAGCCGTACAGTCCTACTCCCAGCAGAGTGAATAATATAATTAGTCAATACGCTGTGTAAAGTGGAGGGAATGTAAGAAAATGTTCTGGAAAGAGGTGAAGAGAATTAGACAGGGTGGCAGTGAAGTTAGTCGGGGAGTGAAAGGTGAAAATGGTAGATTACTAGTGGAGAAGGGAGAAAAGTGAGCAGATGGAGAGAATGCTTTAATGAATTGTTGAACATAGAGAATGAAAGTAATGTGAGTATAAGTGGCTGGGGAATGGCTGGGAGAAGGAGGGAGGTAAGAAGAGAGGAGGAATTCAGTAGGATGGAAGTTGTAGAAGCAATGAAAAAAGTCAAAATGGGGAAAGCCCCAGGAATTGATGGAATGTGTGGTGAAATGCTGTAGCACGGGGGGGAGAAAGTAGTATGGATGTGGAAGATGTGCAGGTTGGCCTGGGAGCAAGGTAGAGTCCTGGAGGATTGAAAGTCTGGTGTAATTATTCCCTTGTACAAAGGAAAAGGGGCATTTGTCTTCTTAGTGTATTAGGAAATGTGTATGGTAGGATACTTATTGACAGTTAGGGAAATAACAGAGGAGAAGAACAGGGAGGTTTTAGGAAGGAAACAGGTTGTGTAGATTAGATATTCATTCTTAAATCCTTAGTGGAAAAGTTTCTAAAGAAGGGACGGAAGTTGTATGCAACCTTCATGGATTTGGGGAAAGCATATGACAGGGTGGATAGACAAGGATTGTGGAAAGTAGAATATATGGAGTAGATGGGAAGTTGTTGAATGCTGTGAAGAGTATGTATGAGGGGGCTAAGGCTGCAATGTGTGTGGATAGTGAACTGAGTGATTTTTTCTTTTTGAAGGTTGGGTTGAAATAGGGATGTGTCATGTCTCCATGGTTGTTCAGTCTGTATATGGATGGGGTTATAAAAGAGATACAAGGTAGGGCAGTGGATGTTGGAGTGGCCCTAATGAGAGAGGGCAGTGTTTGGAAACTCCCTGTACTGTTGTTTGCGGATGATACTGTGTTGTTAAATGAGGACAAAAGGGAGCTGCAAGGCTTGGTGGATGAGTTAGGGAGAGTGTGTAAGAAAGGGAATCTAAAGGTGAATGTAGGGAAGAGTAAAGTTATGGTCTTCCAGAGAAGTGAAGTCAGTGAATGTATAGTGAGGTTGGATGGCGAGGAAATAGAAAATGTGAGTACATTTAAGTACTTGGGTAGTGTGATGAGTAAGGATGGAAGTTTGGAGGGTGAAGTGCTTGAAAGGGTACAACAAGGTCGAAAAGTTGCTGGTTCCTTGAAAGCAGTGATAAGAAACATGGAAGTGAACATGGAAGTGAAAAAGTTACTACATGACAGTATTGTGATACCAACTCTAACGTATGGATGCGAAGCTTGAACCTTGTTGGAGGGACACTAGTCAAGAGTGAGAGGAGTGGTACTGGGTTATTTGAGAGAAACATGTGGAGTCACATGGAGAGACAGACTGACTAATTAGGATGTGAAGGAGCATTGTGGTGTGGGTGTGGATGTGATTGGAAGCATCAGGAGAAACACAATGAGGTGGTTTGGCCATGTGGAGAGGATGGAGAGTGAGAGACTGGCGAGGAGAGTGTGTGTGAATGAGGTGGAGGGGGAGAGGGGGAGGGGGAGGCCAAGGATGAGATGGAGGGATGGAGTGGAGAGGTATATGAGGAAGGGGGATGTGAGCTGGGAGCAGGGCAGTGAAACGACGGGGGACAGGGCGACATGGAGGCGATTTGTTTGTGGCCACCCCGTATGGGATTAAGGTGTCTGGCAATTGATAGATAGATAAAATACACTGTGTACAGTACAGTATTAAACTCCATCCCAGTAACACTGCATGTCATCCTCACTTTACACCAGGAAGAGGTCGGCGAACTTGGAAGTGATGATGGGAGCAGCGAGGGTCCCACTGCCACCCTCAGTGAAGACACGTCCCTCCCCACCTCCCTCCGCAGACACCTGCAAGAGTTACAGGTGATGACGACTTCTGTAATCTTATGAATTATGCTGTCATCATGATCATTGTCTGCATTGTTAGTATTATCATCACCACCACCATACAGTAATTGCTATTGTCATCATCATTGCTGTCACCATTGCTATCATTGTTTTCGTCTTCTTCTTCCCTTTTCCCACTAATAAAAGGGGTGGCTATGATCCAGAAATACGAAAGGAAAATATGCAAGTAGGATGACCATGGATCCTAAAACACCATTTAGTGGCAGGAAATAGCATTGTACATGGATATGGTGGCATCTTAAGGTTATGATCAGTTTACAGGATGTATAAATCTACATTTTTCTGGTAACTACTTGTGAGGCTGTGTTAGTGGAAGCTGAGATTTAAACAAAGTGCTGTTCATTTATGACTAAGATGATGGATATTGCAGTTACCTGAATTTTAATCAGTCCCTTTTTAGAGAACCTCTGCATATTATTGTGAATATAGTACAGTGGTACATATTGCATTAGGAAGTGAAGCTTAATTTTTTCCACCAGTTTCATTCTACAGGCCTGGAAATTTGAAATGTAATGCATGCAGAATGCTTAAAATACTGTATTACCTATTATATACTCTTCAGGGGGTTACTGTGTTAATTCCAGACAAAAATTAATAGATATGATAATGATTTCTTCATAATTCACAGCATACCTGAAGATGACCAAGGAGGAGACTCTGTGTCATTGTGAGAGTTTTATTTTTCTTGCTTTTATTATACATCAGTGTGATTTATTTTTTTCTCATGTATGGTACTTGCCACCTGATCATGCAAGACCAAGGACTGTATTCTTGTGAGCTTTGGAGGCTTTCTACCATCTGTTCCTTATTAACTTATTTTGCATATTGCATCTGCCATAATTTTTGCCGTATTATACACACTTTTACCCAAATGTTTTGCTTTAAAAAAATCACCCTGCACATTATAACACGAAGGTCATGGTTTGGGATAGGCCTACAGGTTGAGGTGACTGGTACCCGCAAAATCCTGTTCTCCAGAATGGTGAAAATAACGTAATGTGAGAGCCAAGACTACCAACAGTCAAGAGCAAATCGCTCAGTGGCCTTACTAATTACTAGTTCAGGTTTCAGTGCTGTAGACCACTTTGAGTGTGCTTTATCATAATTGCATCGTAAGTAAATGGCATACCGTATTAAGCATTCTGTGGGTTAGATATCCACATGCATGAGCAACTGCATCACATCAAATGCATTGGTAATTGTAAACAAAAGTCAGTTGATTGCTGTAAGCATACACAAAATAAATATTTGTAAACAAAAGGCAGCTGATTGCTGTTAGCATACAGAAAGTGACGGTGAAAGATTTGTACTGTATGGTCAACTATTTCCACTTTAATGAATAATTTTATGCAAAATTATTTCCCATCACAACTTACTGGTCGATGTTGAATATGAATAATTGGTAAATTAAATTGAGTATTTTTTTTTTCCAGAAGTCCTCTTGCCAAATCATGGGTGTACATCGTATGTCAGTGTGCATTATGTGGCAGGAAATATGGTAATTTACGACTTTTCATTACTAACAATTTATTGCTCACATAGCATAGAAGACCATATTGATGTCCTGGTAAGGAAGTGGTGCTATAGAGTCTCCTTAACCTCTTGAATCTGGTGTTTATTCCTGTTACCATCAAAGATTTTATTCAACTCAGGGAAGTCATCTTGGGGTAAGGGATCAGTGATGGCTGTATTTGATGTCTCCAGTATTTAAAGTCTCCCCTAAACTGAATAAAATTATTTGATGGTGCACAAGAATAAGATATGAAAGTTGTCCCTGGTTGAAGGGGTAATTCAGTGAGAATACGGCCTCAGATTCTTTACTATCATTTGATTGATCAACCCAGGTAGAGCAGTTGTCCAGTCTGTCAGAAGGACTGCTTGGAGAGGTGGCTCAGCTGGAGAAACTCAAGGCAGCACAGCACACTGGAGAGTCAACTTCTGAGGAAGAGCTAGAGGACGAGGAAGAAATCTCAGGTGCGCTTGATTCCTCAGCTGCACCAAATTCTGCCCCACCCGCCCTTGCATTGCCCTCTACTGCTGTGCCTGCCTCCACCACTGCCCCAAATGCCATCGCTCCAACATTTGGAAAGGCACCAGTGGAGAGTGCGAAAGAGGGTGCAGAGAAGTTAGATGTTGCTAAGGTACAGGAGAGCAAGCAAGGTCCAACAGGAGGACAGGTCGATGTTTCTGCTCTCCAAGAAGCTCTGAAGGAAGCTGAGCAGATAGCAGACCAGATGCACCAGATTGAACAAAAGAAACAGGGAGCACTAAAGGAATTGGAGAAAGAAAAAGTAAAAATCTCTGGCACCAAAGAGGTGGCTTTTAAATTGCCATCTGAGTCACAGACTAGCAGTGGGGATGCTGAAGTATCATCAGAGGCTACAGAGACAGGTGCAGATATTTCAGACTTTGCTTCTTTTGCTGAAGAGGATAAGGAAAAGAAAGGTGGGGCAGGGAAGGATGCTGAAAACTTAAGTAAAGTTCCTGCAGGTGGAGCAGAGGCAGAGACCGAGGGGTTAAGCAAAGGTCAGGGAACACAAACCTCCCTGCCAACCCAGAGTATCTCTAGTACTGAACACAGCACTCAGACTGAAGCAGAGAAGGCCCTGGCAGTGGTTGGTCTTGATACATCCTTCCGCCATGATAAGAATGGCACAGAAACACGAGGAGGCACCAGCAGCCCCTTGCCACCTCAGGAGGTTCCAGAAATTCTGTTGGATGCCTTACTGCCCTCAGAAACACAGTTACTAGTGAAGGATGCCAAGACGACTGGAGAAACGCCAGAGAATGTTGAAATTGGTGGAAGTGAAGCAGGACCTGTACCTTGTGTTGTCACTAGTCATGTCAGTCTTGCCTTTGTAGGCCTTGAGCAGTGTAATGATCCATCTACTTCTCTTACTAACTCAGCACACATGATAATCAGTCCCTCCAAGACTCCTACATCCACTGGGGACTTCCACCAGCCACCAGCTCCTCCAGACATGGAGGAACTAGAACGAGACGATCCGACCCCCACACCACAGGTTGAGCCTGAGGATTCGAATATTATGTCTGCCCCATTGTGTTTGTCTCCTGGCCCTGTTGTCAGTACTATTACCCCAGATCAGTTCACAAGAGAACGCACTCCAGAAAAACTTGCACAACCACCAAATGAACCCAAGGAACCCAAAGATCTTGTGTTGGCACCAGCACCAATATGCCTCCCATCAACTCAGGTCTCCACTGTCACTCCTGACCAGTTTACATCTGAGGCAGCTACGGGTGCCATAAGTAAGCCTAGAAAGGAAAATACCAAACCTGATGACATGGATCATGTTTCTGCCCCTCTGAATCTCCCAGCAACAGAAGTTTCCACAATTACCCCTGACCAGTTCACATCTGAACCAGAGAAAGAAAATCTAATTAAACCTAAAAAGGAATCCTTCATTCACAAGGAAGGAAGTAAGCCCAAAAAGGAAGATACCAAACCTGATGACATGGATCATGTTTCTGCTCCTCTGAGGCTCCCAGCAACAGAAGTTTCCACAATTACCTCTGACCAGTTCACATCTGAACCAGAGAAAGAAAATCTGATCAAACCTAAAAGGGAACTGATCATTGACAATGAAGGAAGTCAACCTAGAAAGGAAAATACCAAACCTGATGACGTGGATCATGTTTCTGCCCCACTGAGGCTCCCAACAACAGAGGTTTCCACAATTGCCCCTGACCAGTTCACATCTGAACCAGAGAAAGAAAATCTGATTAAACCTAAAAAGGAACCCATCACTGACAAGGAAGGAAGAGAAATTGTATCTGCCCCACTGTTCCCTGGAGCACAATCAGTTGTATCTACCATCACCCCAGACCAGTTTACATCTGAGGCAGCTACACCTCCTAAAACCAAAGAGGATAAGGCTGAAGCTTCAGGTCTGGTCAATGGTGAGAGAGCAGGTGCGATTGAAGCTGGTACTAAAGGAAAGACATTGTTACCAAGTGGTCCGGATGAACCCCGTCCCAGTAGTCCCATCCCACCCTGTCTGCCTGGTGATGAGAAGACTGATAGTGCACCAGTGCCTAACAGAGAAGCTCTGGAGAAAGTAGCAGAGGCAGTGGTAGCAGCAACAACACAGGCTGCCCTTGACCAGCTGGCCAGTAAGGATGCCCCATCACCCTCACCCTCTTCTGCCGATGACTCCTCTGTTGCCACAACTGTCATTGGGGTGAGCGATGCAGAAGATGACAAGGCTGCAAGCACAAGTAAGAAGGCACTACCAACACCTTCCACAGATAAAACATCACAGGAGAAAGTAGAGGCAGCACTAGCAGAAGCAGTAAAAGAGGATGATGTAGAGGAGGAAGATGAGGAGGAGGAAGAGGAAAAGGTGGTGGTTAGGAAAATAGTGAGAAAAGTAGCACCATCTTCTCAAGCAGCCACCCCTACCAAGACCACAACCACAGCTAAAACTGCCACCACGGTTAGCCCACAGTTCCAGTGCTTTGTGTGGCTGGCCAGAACTCACACACTAAACCCCTGAGGCATCTTTGTTTACTCTGGAGGTTTTCCTCTTACCAGCAACTGCCATTAACCCACTTTTTTTTTTGTTCTGCCTGGGTGCAAGTGTTACAGTAGAGCAACAAAAAATTTTATTTAATATTTCATGTCTTTTCTTTAAATGTTTTTTAGCATCTTTACTACCAATTACTATACTTGTCAAAGTGAGCCTTAGATATTTACTCATAAAATGGGTCACAATAAGAGTTCTCTCTTAAACTTGTGCCATACTTTCATGCTGCAGATCAGCGCACTGACTTTACAGTACAGTTGTACAGTGCATTATGTGGCCAGAAATATGGTATTCTGTCATACATGATCCTTGCTGAAAAATGCAACCTTCAGGAACATATTTACTGCATTGATGGAGGGTCAGCTGTATTTTTTTTTCTGGATGGGCCTGTATATTGTTTTCAGTATTAATACAAGCAGCATTCCCATCCCATACATTGGTATAAAAACTTAGAGTAGAGCATTAATTGTGGCCTATATTTACAGGAATAAAATAATGATATTTCCAGTACTTCAGTTCATACTGGTGATCTTTTAGTAATAATAACTAAAAATGTTGCTCTGCTGCTTAGGTTGCAACTTGCCTTGCTGGGCTGGGTGTAAGTGGGCAAGGGGAAGATCTATGATTAATCTCATATTTCTTGTCCCCTGTCCCCTGGTTAACTTGTACTTACAAAATAGTTATAATAATCCCTTTACTACCACTCAGGATTCTGGGGAATTGAATGATGTGTGAATGAGTTTGTCTGGCCTGTATCCTTTAGCATGCTATAGTTATTCCACTTTTGTACTTTTTTTTTTTTCTTCTTTGTCTTTCCTCCCCAGTCTTACCCAATACTATATTTACGTGAGAAACAGGCCAGAAGAATGATGATGATGAATGATGACTATGAGAGGTCCCCCTGAGGTAAAAACCATGTGACAGTAGTGAGAATGAAATGTAACTGATGTCATCATATTGATGGGGTTAATGGAGATCATCTCAAACCCCTTCACTGTGAGAGGTCTTCCCAAAATTGAATGAAATCACCTGACAGTAGTATAAATAAAACTTTGAGATATTATTGTAGTAAAGGGGTTTAACTTGTTGTGTTCCCAGTAATTATGATGTATGTTATGGGGAGGCATGGTTAAGCTTGATTTTGTTTTCTTCTCCCAACTTTTCTTGCTTCCTAGAAAATTAAGCTGGAATTGCATTCTTTGTGATATTCCCGTTCAGTTCAGTCAGGTACTTATAATATATTGCTTTTTGTCATCAAAAAGGATTACTTACACAGAAAAAAAAAAAAGTATCTGAACTGCTGGATACCAAACTGTGGTTTTTTTAATCAGCTTTGTGACATTTTTCATATTGGCCTGGTTGTCAAATATGGATGAGAGGTACCTCTCAATATAATTTTATAAAAGTACAGCTTGTCCTTTTGGTATTTATCACAAAGAACCATATACTGATATATTTTTTTATATATCTGCAGATATAAAGGGAAATGTTCACATTTTCATTTATGAAGTAATGCTTTAAAATAGGCCAAGTGTTCAGATACATTTTTGCTCGGAATTCAAATGAAAGCAGTAATTGATATCTACTCCCACCCCCCAGACAAAACCATGGGCCTGTAGGATATGTCTGTCACTTTCAGTTGTCTTCCTTGTCATCTCACTGTGAACTCACTCACACACTCATCCTCTCTTGGCATTTATTTCGCCTTGAAGAGAATGAGCGATTCATTGTCCATAGCTTTGTCAGCAGAGGGGTGACCAGTTATTGCTTTCAAGTGTACATGTGCCATTCATACTAGGTAAGCTGTCTATGTAACTACAATTTTTATAGGCATGGATTAAAAAGTAATTTTTTTTAACAGTGTAATGAAAGGTATGTGTTTTAACTGTTCCACCTGTTGCTAGTCTCAGTGACTTCACTGTGTGATATCAGTGGCACCATATGAATTCACACCAACTTTGATAGACTTCTCTTAGAGATATAGGAGGTTTTGGTGTAGAATTTTCTTATCTGAATTTCTGAAGGTGTTGTATCTCCATATTCTAACTTAGGCAGTGGTTGCTGCTTGTATGGGAGTTATGTACTGTTTTGTGCAGGATAGAGGAAAACTGACTGTTGAGTCATACCATGGTATTCTACCTAAAATTTCTTTACCCATTTAAGAACTTTTTTTTTTAACTCAATTCCTGCTGTTGCCGGGCAATTTCATTCAGTTCAGGAGAGACTTTCTGAAATGGATGGGTTAGATGAAGCCCTGATAAGCCACTTCAAATATGAGAGACCTTTCTGATGTTGAATAAAATTGTCTGGTTGCAGCAAGAATAAACTAAATAGGATGCCACCTTCAGTCAAAGGGTTGACCTCAAGCTAGTTTAATTCACATACAGTAATCCCTTGATTATCCAAAACAGTAGAGCCAAAGGCATGTCCTGGAAATGGCTCCATCCAGATAATGGACTTGGGCCCTTGTGTGTAAAAGGTTACTGCAGCACATCGTACCACACTTGTTTCTGTTGTTTAACAGTACTCTATCTGGTCATGTGGACCTATAAACCACAGCTAAGGAATTACTATGGTCAAGCAGACCCATCAACCATAGACAAGCATTCACCATTGGTTAAACTATCCAGCCAGACAGGGCAGCACCACCAGGCTATTCCTGACTGGCCAGGCAGAAACGTTTGCCCGACCATAATTTCCACCCGGACGCAAGCATATTATCTGGATATTATGAAAAAATGTATGAATAATGGTTCCGAACAGCCAGATCACAGCGTCCAGGTGATGGATTGTCCGGGTATTGGCTGTCCGGATAATCAGGAGATTACAGTATTGTACTGTAACTCAGTTATTTGCATGAAAAATATGTTTATCTCCCAGTACTGAAATTGGGATCACCTAATTAGATACAGAGGTACCTCCACCATACCAGCCACCTCTTGGGGTATCAGCTGTTTGGCCATGTTATTTTATGTGAGGTGGAGTAGAATTGGAGTACTTCTTTGGTAGCAGGGTCAGTGAAAGTGTGAAGAATACTTCCCCTCCCCAATATTCGAACATGTTTTTCTCTAGGATGTGACTCTGCATTTGGTTTTCCTCTTCTCTTGCCATGAAAATTTCTCCTGCCTGAAATCAGCCATTTTGACTGCAGCATTTTTCAGGTTGTTGTAATTTCAGACTTTGTTTCCATCGGTGTGTCTTCATATCAAAGTGATTGTTTAATCTTTATTGATTTTTTGTTTAGGGTAGAGTTAGTTTGGCAGTACCATGCTTTTACTTATTTAACAAATTGATATTAACGTGTCATTAACACATGTCATATTTAGTGAAACATTCTTAATTAGGGTCCTGTATAACAAGATGTTGTTAGTTAGAGTTTGTATAACAAAAGCATATTTTATATATATATATATTGTGGTAGGTGGGGGTGCTCACCATCCACTCATTTGATGTAGTGCTGTTGTCGGGTGTCTGCCCTTTCTTCTCCTCCATCCTTCTTTCCTTCCATTCTCTTCTGTCTTCCTTTACTTCATTCTTTCCTTTTCCTTCTGCCTACGGGTAACTTTACACTTCCTCTTCTGTCTTTCCTAAATTCTTTCCTCCTCCTCCTGCCTGTGGGTGACTCTACACTGAGTGACAAGCCAAATGGTTTCCTGTACACCAGGAAACCATTTACTATGTTGGGTGGTAACCATATAACCAAATTTTGGTGCCTGGTGGTTTAGTGAGTAATTATTGCGCTCCAATCGGATTGAGCCGGTGAAGGTTTATATCCAAGGGATGGTTGGGGTTGATTGCTCAGGTAATGCCACTCAGGGATGAGTGAGGCTGGTCACTCTCATCTTAAATGTCGGGACCAACTGCTTAGCCCCGGACTCCTACGTTTCTCATGGGGCAATGTAAGATTGGATGATGGATGGATGGATGGATGGATATATATATATATATATATATATATATATATATATATATATATATATATATATATATATATATATATATATATATATATTATATATATATATACATAATATATATATATACATAATATATATATATATATATATATATATATATATATATATATATATATATATATATTCAATCTATCTATCTATTGCCAGACGCCTCAATCCCGTTTGGGGTGGCCACAAACAAATCGCCTCCAAGTCGCCCTGTCCCCCGCCATTTCACTGCCCTGCTCCCAACTCACACCTCCCTCTCTCATATACCTCTCCACCCCATCTCTCCATCTCATCCTCGGCCTCCCCCTCCCTCTTCCACCCTCCACCTCACTCACATACACTCTCTTCGTCAGTCTTTCACCCTCCATCCTCTCCACATGGCCAAACCACCTCAGTGTGTTCCTCATAACGCTTCCTATCACATCCACATCCACACCACAACACTCCTTTATATCCTCATTCGTCAGCCTGTCTCTCCACGTGACTCCACAGGCTCCTCTTAAATAACTCATTTCCACTGCTCTCACTCTTGACTTGTGTCCTTCCAACAATGTCCAAGCTTCACTTCCGTACGTTAGAGTTGGTATCACAATACTGTCATGTAGTAACTTTTTCACTTCCATCCTCACTTCCCTGTTTCTTATCACTGCTTTCAAAGAACCAGCAACCTT